>NC_056737.1:1908950875-1909140945 GCF_019279795.1 Protopterus annectens
GGTTAGCTAAAGTGAACAATGGAGAATAGTTGGTCTGCATAAGAATACAGCATTTTAAAAATTTTAATTCTGAAGAGATTAACTTGAAAAGCAAAGAAATATATATTTTTGCAGTGACATGCCCCTCCAAACTTACATATTGAGGGGTGTCGTCATTGATACCCCACTAACATATATATACCAACTCCAAAGTCACATTATATTGGAGAAAAAGGAGAAGTCACAAAAGGCACACCACTGACTTGCACAGCCAAATACATTGCAATAAAACAAAATGCAACATTTTGAAAAAAAGATCCTCAATTGCATATGCTGCTACAAAGTGTATTTATGCCCATTTCCAGCTTCTTATAATACAGATATCTAATACAAATTCTTTAGTGCTGTACACTGCTTTGGATTTATTTCTTGGTCAGGTCAATTCATTAATGTATATCTAAAAATAACAACCTTTGACAATGACATGCAGCATGAGTACATGAGCGAAAACATCAGAGTAAATATGCCCTGCACCTTAAACTACAAGAGCACCGTTTTAAATCCTCAACTGTAGCCGTATTTCAGCATGAAGTCCAATGGATATATCACTACCCACAGAAAACTCTAATAAACCATTATATGCAAGTATTCAAAACAGCGTCACTGCACATCCTTGAAAGACTTGCGCATTACTGTATTTTATTTTGGAGTGGGGTGAAGATCTATAACAAGAGCTTTGACAGCCATGACTCTAACAATGAACTTTTCTTTAAAGGCTTTATTAGCTACACAAAGCATGTGAGATATCAAGCTCATGCCTTTCTTGCCCCATTCTGGTTATACAGTAGTGTTGTGTTTCTCAAAGGTTGTTCTGAATGATTTCTGGGTTACTTTATTATAAATTAACTTTACTAGTGAACAGGCCATTTTATCTTTATCACATAGCATTTCATGTTTCTGAGTTTTAACTTGACTGCAGGCTGTCTATTACTTGTTTAAGGACCATATTTCTTGGAAGAAAATGTATTTACATTATCAAAAGTCTGACTTTAATTATTATTCCTGGGTACTTTTCTTTTGTAAGCATGGTTACATTTCCATTAACCTTATATGTGGCCTTGATTTTTCCTTATGTATTCTGCCATATAATTTTATAAGTTTGTCCATTAGCCAAAGATATTTTATTTTTCATGATATATTGCCCTTCTTAACATAATTCTGAAGTGAAAGAATTTATGGTCAGGCTCTATTCTATTTTTAATTTGTTTTAACATGAAATTTGCCTGTACTACAAGGTACTCATGTTTGCTCTCTGCTGTTTTTGCTGGTGTTCCTCCCTAATATCTTTGACATGTAGGGGACTTGTGGTGTCACAACCAACTACCCAATAAGGACTGGAAGCATTCACTTGTCATGTACCAGAACATGGGGACTGGGTCATAGTGAAGGTTGCCAATAGGCAGCTAATGGTGATATAACAAATGCAAATGGATTAACATTGCATTGTGGTAGTACCTTAAGAGTGGGATGGTTATCTCCAGCCTTTTAACAGGATGTGTCTAACTGCAGCCTTGCCTAGAGCTGGGCTTGTAAATATCAGCTCGGTGAGGAATAAGCCCGGTATAATACTGGAAGGCTATATGTACAGTGAGGTATCTGATCCATCAAACCTATTCAGGATGGCCTGTCTTACCTCCTGTAAAGTTTTTGAGTCATCTTAATGTGAGGACAACACACACATTTTTGCAGATAGTGCTTCCTTGATCATGTGTTCACTACAGAGCATCTTATCTTGATGTCCAAGACATACGCTGGGGTAAGTTTCGATAAGTCAGCTGTGATACTATTGGCTGGATCCTTGCCAGTAAGGCTACATAAATCTTGCCTTGATTCTCAAGGATCAGTTTGTTTCCCAACGGTCTGCTCCATAATCAGAATTTCAGCCCCCATCTTTTATTAAAGCAGGGTCAACTAACCCCTTACTTAAAAAAAGACTTATTTGACTTTGGACTTGCAGGAAAACTATCACTCATTTTCTAACCTTATGTTGAGGTTATGAAGAAAGTAGCTACGTACAGAAGTGTTTCCATTTGATGTCTCATGAGTTTTTTGACCCATGCCAGTCTGGCTTTTAAGCTAAGCAGGGCAATGAGACAACCCTTATCTGAATTGCAAGTGACTTCCTTACGGCAACAGGTGAAAGGTTATATTCTATCCTGGTTGTTCTCATGGTAGCACCTGACACAGTGGACTACAGTACCCATACTGACCTCTCAAACTACACTATGATCTCTTGCTGATAAAGTCCCATATGGTTTACTCATACCCCTGTTTACTCTCAGCAATTGATTCCTGAGGTGAATTCCTCTGGCAGTCATCCTGCTCAGTGAGGAGTGTCACAAAGTTGATAATTACATCACTGTTAAACATAACGTATACACTATTTCTTAGAGTGATATTATAAGAGTGTGGTCTTCATTATCAGGCATATGCTGATAACATGCAGCTTCACCTCTCCTTTACTATTCTTGAAGAACATCTAGTTTTTTTAAGGGCAATTAAGGTCCATTCTCAAAATGAAGCAATCTCACAGTTGGTTGGAAGGGCAATGCATTTGTCTTACATGAGCTAAGTTTTACTACTGGAATAAGGTTTTGGTCTCGGGCAGTAACCTTAGGATGAAAATAAGGTATCTCATAAGCAAAGTGCTAATCTGTCATCAAAAATTTCACCCAGATCATATACCTGTGATATAATTAACAGTCTGTTCCACATGTATATAATAAGTTGGTCAAGGAGAGGTAGATTCGGGCAGGTGGACAGTAGCATGCTGTAGCATGATCTTGGACTTTTCCACCTTTACCCAAGGCATTCAGAGGGTGACCTGGTACACCTACAGTGTGGAGCACTTCTTGATCAGAGCTTCAAAGACTTGTCATTTCAAGCCTCTATTAAGAAGATCTATACTGGCTGATGGTCACACACAGATCCATTGTTAAGTACCAAGCCCTATGTGATATGGGTCCAGCTTATTTTAAATAAGTGGCAGTTGTGTACTCAGATGCTAGGTCCAACTGTTCCTCAGGTCCTAGAATGCAAGCTATACTGATGATCAGTTGGAAGTATAGCAGGTCTAACCACTTTGCCTTGTTCCTCTAGTGGCCATCATCCCCGACATAGGCATGCAATTTAGAGGTCTCTTTCAAAAGGACCATAAAATTACACCTTTTTAGGAGGGACCTTTAAATCCACAGAGAGGTTTCATTTCAGATTTTATGCTTGCAGGTATGTGTGTGTGCATGCATACATATTTTCTAACTATATTTGTCATGTTTCTGTCACAATGAATTTCACATGCCTGTCCACTTAATTTGCAAAATGCTTAAGATTCAAGTATTTCACATCTGATGGCACATATGGAGAACCGTGTAGCTGCCACCCAGACAATCTAAATTTAGTTAGCAGTTTGGGTTTGGGCAATGCAGAAGCCACAAAAGGGTGGATGCATGTAAGCAGTCAACTCTGGCTCACACACCCTGGAAGGACAGTGGTAATACAACTTGTTGTACTGCAGGTACCTATCAGATGAAAGGTGCCCTGCAAACAGCAAAAGTTGGAATGTGCTTGGCAGGGACATGTGACAGACATCACCTAATCATGAAGGGATTCACATCTAGATCAGGGTAGGTCATCGTGCCTCTTTACTCATCCCTCATAAGGCCCATAATTGAGTACAATGCCCCTTTTGGGATGTACCTTACCAGACACCTGCAGTAACTGGAAAGACCCCAAAAGTACCTCACCAAGAGGATCAAAGGGCTCAAACAAATGCCATATGCTTCCCGGTTAAAGAAACTCCAGCTCTACTCAGTGGCATACCGCCTGCTCAGAGGCGATCTGTGCCTGACGTATAAAGCCATGTCCAACCCGGAATTAATGGACATGCTGCACCTCAGAAAATCCAAATCCCATCGAGCTATGCGCTCCAGAGACTTGAACCTCAGCACTGAAATAAATAGGACATGCTGGAGGGACAGATTCATAACCCAGAGGCTCCCTTCACTCTGGAATAAAATCCCAGTACAGGTTAAGCAGAGTCCCTCATTGACTCTCTTCAAGAGGAATCTTGATGAGTGGATGGGAGATCGTAGGTTTACCCCGGGTATCACTTCTGTGTCACTGTTAGACAGAGGCACAGTATACTAACCTCGAAAAAGGGCATAACAAAATTAATTTAAAATGGGTGGCGAAAGCCAAACACACTCTGGCTAGGCTTATAAATGCCCTAGGGCAGATTTGCCTAGTATGAACCTATGGGATGTGTGCAAGAATGCACATGCTCTCAGTGGAAGGCACTGCATATCTACACGTGTGGGAGCATGCATGTTGCTGGCAAGGTGAGGGGTTAATATCATGTTGGTATTAAACCCTATTTTCTTTCTTATGTGGTGACGGACAATCAGGCTACCTCTGTTCTTACGTTTGTTTTAAGACCTCCCACACAGAATCACACTGAGCAAAAATACTTCAAATCTATCACTGTGAACCATAGGAGCAATAAAGATGCTTTAATATTAGGTGACTACTGTCAGGCACACTGACTAGTCACTCATAAAGCTGTACAAAGCAAGAGTTACAGTGAGCTGTCTCTCAGCTGCCAGGATCAATTATGTTACAAGAGGCCTAAGAACTATCTCCTGACAGATATGTTTGTGGCACGGTAGTGGTGCATGTGGGAGGGAATGACTTGAGATGTAGAACCCTGAGGTATATTATGAAGAGAGACAAGTTAGAACTTTCCACACTTTACAAATGCAATAAGACACTAGTCCTGAGGGGAAGCCTTCTTTATCTTGAAAGCTGCATAGTTACAAAGAAAAAAAAACTGACTTAAATAATTGATTACATAGCTAGTGTCATTCATGGAAGATTTACTGTGTCAACATCAGATAGGAGGATCAACAGCCCAGCCTGCCTCACTAAGGATGGCCTGCACCACTTGTTTTAAGGCTTTCACATACTGGGTAAAACTTACTATCCCCCAATGTCTTTTTAACCACAGTCCAGTTGACAGACATTTCAGAGTAACGAATATTTCATTCACAAAAATCAGATTGCATTAAGGTGGCTCTCCTTAATGCCAGAAGTCTAAACAATAAATTGCCTGATGCTCTGGTACTCCTGCACAAAGCCGGTTTTAGGCATCAGCAAACCCTCCAAGGACTCTCAATCACAGCAAGTTATCTTATACTCATATTTTGTTCCATGTTTGTCAAACCAACAAATGCTAGTACAGCAATCGTAGATACTTAATAAACCAGGTGGGTAGTAACTCTAAGGATGAAGAATCCTAATGATTGGCACCACCTCTTCTCCTTTAAAATATAAAGATATCTATGATTACATTAACAGTGTTTTGTCACAAAGCAGGCTTCATCATTTCATTAAATGTTTTACCACTGACAGTGCCCTTGACTTAGTTAAATCCTGCTGCTGAGTATCCTGTCCATTAAAAGTAACATCATAGATGGCTTTAGGTACCCACAATACTAGTGTTTTTGGAGAGGACACTAATCATTGTTGACTGTGTGAGAGTCCTGCAAAAGCTGCTGTTGGCTGGGGGAAAATGAGAAATAAAGATCATTCATGCTCATATTACCCACTATCTTAAACGGGGTTCAGATATAGCCCTATTATAACAAAGGTGGTAATCATTGAATGAACCAGAGCAAGGTAAGCACTAGAGATCAGCAGCCAAAAGCAACCAATCTCAAGCTTCCCTAGGATTTTAAGAGTAGATGCTCCTCTTTCAGGGAGCTTTATAGAAACTGGCAGGATACCAGAAACTACAAAGCTTGACAAAGCCAAAACTAATGGCAAAATAAAGGTTCAAAAGCAAGGACACTTAAATTTAAAGTCACTCAAAGTTAATAAAACATTTTGCATAAACGTGCATTTTTTGGACAATAAGTATGAAACTCTAATGTCTGAGAGTACTATCTGTAATGCTGAATGATTTACCAGCAAATAAAAATGCTTACAAGATAGGGTGAAATGAAGCAAAACCAGGGTCATTCTGTGAAATCAGGAACAGAGACAGGTATTCATTATTCCTGATGACTGCTAAACAAAAGTACTTTATGCAAGATTTGGGGAACTGTGAAACTGTGAGTAACTACCTTTTGATCAAAAAGGAAAACATTATTTTGATTCAGCTTGCACTTAGTGACCTGTATGGTGATGCTATCTACTTTTCTGCTTTTTCAATGTTTTAGCCAAAAAAGTTATCTGTTTGCAGTTTTTACATTTTTTTGTTTCACAGTTTTGTAATCATACACTTATATAAATGGAAACAAACCATATGGACATAATTTTAGTTGCAAACATACATCACTTGTAATCCATCCACTCACTGTCAGTCAAACATTACATAGGTCATTCAAATTCTGCCTTCTTTTAAACCTCATTCCTTGCCTGCATGTACTGTTCTATAACTTCAATTTTTTTCTATGCAGTTTGCTCCTACCCTTTTCTAAAGATCCCACTTTCCAGTTGTTTTACCTCTGTTACTATATTCACTATTTCTAATATAGTTAGTTCAGACTTTGATTTCTATTTCCTAGTAATTGCTTTTCTGGCAGCTACCATAATTAGACTCAGCAAGGCCTTACTATGTCTAGGAAATTCCGATTCAGTATCATACCTCAAAAAAATATTTCCTTAGTCATATCAGTTTGCTCACCCAATATTTCTGATACAGAAATCTCCAGGGAATTTTTAAAGTCTGCCTGCTCAATACACTCCCAGAAAATATGTTCCCAACTACCTCTTTCTTAGCCCTCACACCTCGAACATTTGCTATCTGCATGAAGAAAATTTCTTTTGTAGTCTACTTGGGGTATACAAATACCATGTAAACACTTCAAAGCAAAAATCCTAAATCTTCTAGACTTTGCTGCACATTTGGGAGACATGCATATACCCCCCCCCCCATACACACACTGTTTCTTAATGAATTACTTAGTCTCTCTTCCCAATCCTTTCTAACCTCATGTGATTGATTCTTAGTTATCATGGACTATTTTATATGGTCTACTAATTATTCCTTTTTTAACAGCAGCTTCTGGTCTAGATTCTACTAAAAACTCTACCGGTGCTGGTCTGCTTAGGATCCCCCTATTTCTTTCTCTTTACTATACTCAGATATCAATCCTTGATAGGGAAGGCAATCAATAACCTGCAGTCCAAATAAATGTTTGGCCTCTTCCCATTCTATTACCTTTCCTTCTCTAATTATTTGCTCCCAATACCTTGATTCTTCTGCCAATTTTCTCCAGTAAATTCCAGCCCCTTCTTGCCTATTGTCTGTATCCCTAACTGCTGTCATCCCTATTGGCATAGTCTCCTTTCATCAGTCTTGTGTTGGCTTAGTTCACACAATACTTAATTCTGCTACTTTGTGAACATAATAGTCTGTATGGTTATTGTTATTCTCCTTAAGGATCTGCATCCAAAATCCCAATCTCGCCTTGTTTTCTTGAGGTTCTTCCTGTTTCACCATCATCCCTTTCCAGTTTGAATTGTAGGTTTCTGCTTGTGCTATGTACAGGAGCCTTAACTGTGTAGCTCTGAAATACCCCTTCAAATCGGGTAGTCCCAGACCACCTTGTTCTATTGGAAAAATCAACTTTAACCAACTTGACTCTTGCCATCTTCCCATCCTAGATAAAATCCTTCAGCTCTCTATTAATTACTATTCATAACTTCTCCTTTGGTTGATAAAAATATGCCTGACTTGTTTATAAAACTACAGAGAATAAAAACATTTTAACTGCTTTTACCTATATATATATATATATATATATATATATATATATATATATATACATATATATATATATATATATATATATATATATTATATCTATATAACAGAGCTTCCAATTTCTCATTTTTTGCATTATCTTTTGTTTAGCCACTTCCCACATATCCTTAGCTGCTACACCAAAATCCTTTTTAATCCATACCCCCAAGTACTTCATTTTATCATGTCCCCATAAATATGGATATTGCTGAACCGGTTTGTGATAGGGTACATAATTTACAGCTACTGCCTTTGTTTTCACTTCACTAATTTTGCATCTTGAAAAGATTTGAAACAGTCTCAAAATGTTCCACAACAATAAAATGTCCTTTTCTGGTTTTATCACATGTAAAATATCATCATCTACAAACAGAGCCTGCTTTTCTTGACTACCATACCAATTACATCCCTGAATTTCTGAGTCCTTTATTTTCTTTGCCAATGGTTCTAAATGTAATAGCCTTTGATACTGTATCTAACAATCTTCTTCTAGCCAAACTATCTAGACTCAATCTCCCCTACTCTACTCTCTTCTGATTTTCTAGCTATCTCACTAATAGACTCCAAGCTGTGAAATGGTTCTTTGCATCTTCCCCTTTCCTCCCAGTCCAAACTGGTGTTCCCCAAGTTTCCATCCTTGGACCCCTAGTATTCATTATTTTCACTAACAACCTTGACAAATCCTGTCCTCACCCCTCTTTAATACAACATGCTGATGACTCTACTATAATCTCCACCTCTGATAATCTTCCCCACCTACTTACCCGTACCCAAGAATCTCTCCTTTCAGTTGAAAAATGGTTAACTTCCAACCAACTCCTACTTAACCCACATAAAACTAAAGTCCTCCTCAAATCCCTCCAACACCTCAAATATACCTTCACTGTCTCATCTCTTAACACTACAATCAAGGTAGTACCCCACACTAAACTACTAGGGGGTTTTACTGATGATTTACACATCCATAACTGCATCAAAAGACTCGCTAAAACTAGGTCTGCTCGACAGAAATAGAATTTTCCTGACACATGAATCTAAACTCTCTCTAGCAAATGTCTATTTACTACCCACCCTACACTATGCTGCCCCAAACCTCACAAACCTTCAAGCTAATCTCTTCACTAAACTAGAACGTACATACAATAACACTGCTCGTTCTGCCACTAATCATATCTTTCCCATTACTACCTTTCCCTAAAAAAACTAATGTGGCTTGAATTTCAGCATCAATTTCTCCTACCTCAACTACAACTGATTCACTCTATCTTATACGAACCTGATTCCTGTCCATCGCTCTCTACTCTCATCACTCCCTACGTTCATAGGAAGTTACTAGGCTAATGGCCATGAGGCTCTTATAAAGCCTAGCCAAGAGTTTAGCCCATGTTTAGACAAGTCAACACCCAAATCCCCTGTCCAGCAGGGACACAAGTGGAATCCCAGAGGTGCATTTTCGGTTTCTCATCCAATTATCCAGGAAGTGTTTGAAAAGGGATAATAAGGTACTGTCCTTGACATGGAGAGGGAGTCTATTCCACAGATGGGGGAGTCTCTGGGACACAAATCTGTCCCAACAAGTCCTATTGAAGTCACAGACCAGGTTGAGGTTGCGTGTGTGGGTTACTCGAATAGAGCTTGACTTGCAGATATGCAGTAGTCCCATGAAGGTGGGGTCTGAGATTGCTTTGCATGCCAGACAGAGGTCACCTCTACAGAGTCTGTATGAAACTGAGCAGAGGGACAGGGCTTTTAGCCTATCTGTGTAGGATAGATGTTTGAGGCCCTGGATTCTTCTAGTGAGGAACCTCTGTGGTCTGTCCACCTCCTGCATGTGCTTTGCGAGGTACATGCCAAACAGGGCACTGTACTCAATAACTGGCCTTATAAGAGAATACAGGGATGCTATGACCTCCTTGTCCCTGGAAGAGATACCCTTACTTATGAGGTGGGCCATATAGGAAGCTTTCCGTACAACAGAAGCAATATGGTGGTCAAAAGTCAGGTTACTATCAACTTGGGTGCCCAAATCCCTCACGACTGATTGCAGGCTTATACGTTATTAATGTGGTAACGTGGAGATGTCACTCTCCCCAAAGGGGATGAGAATGCATTTTTTGACATTCAACTTGAGGTCATGTTTCTGCCACCAGTCATTTGTTTGGGTGAGACCCTCTTGGAGGCTGTCCACATCACTTGGGGAATTGATGACCGTGCCCAGCTTGCAGTCATCTGCAAACTTGGTCAGCCATAACCCACTGATTTTGGCCTGCACCTCAGAGAAGTATATCATGAACAACAGAGGCCCCAAGACCGATCCCTGGGGTACACCACTCATTACGGGTCTACTGCTTGAGGTGGTTTTCCCTACTTTAAGTGGGTTCCATCAGTGAGCCAGTAGGATTCATGTCTAGTCGAGACAGTGTATCTATTATGCCCTAGTGGGGGATAGTGTCGAAGGCTTTGGCCAGGTCAAGGTAGGCAGTGCGCACCGTCTTCCCCTCATCCATGACTTTAGTGACTGTCTCAAAAAAGTCAAGCAGATTTAACAGACATGCTCTCCCCTTGCCAAAGTGTGTGGGGTCGAGTATTTGGAGGTTGCCAATGTCCCTGTTAATGAGGTCCATGATAATCTGTTCCACGGCCTTACAGATCAGGCTAGTTAGGCTGAGGGGTCTATAATTTCCCAGATCGGTGGCTGTCCTCCACCCGGCTGGGACAAAGCTGGTAGTCAGGCTTTGGTTGAATAGGTTGTCCAATGGTACTGCAAAGTTCATGCCTGAGTTCATGTAGGATGCAGCCTGGGATGTTATCGGGTCCCATGGAGGCTGAATTTTTTTGTCTTTGAGAAGGCAGTGATGACCTGCCTCCTAGAGATAAAGGGAGGGGGAAGGTACTGGGGATGTCCTGATTTACTGATGGGGGACAGAGGGGTAAAGTTTTTGCTGAATCGGTCAGCCAGTCGGTTGGCTATATCTACAGCATTTGTGTATGTGGTGTCCCTGACCACCAGTTCTGAACAGGTCTGGGTGCTACATTTGAGATTAGGGACATACGTGAAGAAGGCCTTATGATTGTCTGTAGTAGATGTGGCCAATTTGGACTCGAAGTTTGCTTTGAAGAATTTCACTAGTGCTCTTATTTGCTTGTTTAGGCTAAGGAGAGACTGCTTCCAATTAGGCACCTGCTCCTTCTTGGTCCTGCATAACAATTTTTTCTTTTGTTATAGACTTTATTTATTGCACATGTCCACCAGACAAGTTTACTTGCGGAGGATGATTTAGACCTGTCGGTTTTTCCCGATTCCATGCATCTATATAAATGTTTGTTTCGTAATTTGGTATAATTTTGGATACTGGTCCCAGTTCCTAAAGAGGGAGAGGGGGCTATGAAACTGTATATACCATCCCTCATGAGGCTGTAATCAGCTCTGGAGAAGTTTTTTTGATTGACCCTAGTTAGGGGGGGGGGTCAGGGGTGATGGTGACTTCAAACGTGACCGCTTTATGGTCGGATCTTATAAGGAAGGATGATACTGCAGAGATGCTGCAGTGGTTAGTCATGTTACTATCTCCTCTTGTGGGGGTATTGACTAGCTGTTCCAAAACATTTGCAATGACAAAATTGAGAAATCTCTGGGCATTTGTGTTCTGGCAAGAGCACTTCTTCCAGTCTATGTTTGGGTAGTTAAAGTCATCCAGGATCAGGGTAATGGTTGAATCTTGATAGATTCAAAGTCGTCTAGATAGGCAGTTTGGGCATCTTGGCTCAGATTTGGGGGCAGGTAGCTAGCTATGATTTGTATAGGGGTCTTGCCAATAGTTAACTGCACCTGGAGTGTCTCCTATGCATCATACTGTCACAGTGAGTGATCTTTTATACAGTTGTTTCTTGTCACAGCCATATGAGCCAACGTCACATCTTACAATTTTTTTCTGTTGTATTGAAAGCCCTCAAACAAAAAACAAATGCACCCCAATATACCCCTAAAGCCTATTACCTTAACACTAACACACAAAATAATGTACATAATCAAATACTGAAGTTTAACCCTCCTAATAGGAACATTGTCCTAGACTGACAGCCAGTCACTGACTTGTAAAACACAATATCCAAAAGGCTCCAAAACTAAAACAAATCCAAGGCAGAATGTTGCGAGCAACTGTTTTATTTGATAAACCACTTAAAATCAAATCCCAGGATGAAGGAATTAGTAGGGTGGTTGGTTGGTTACACTGAAAAGGGGACCCACAGCATGACATCAACCTATATGAGGATTGGTGTTGAACAACAATTTTTTTGATTTTTAACAGTGATTTTTATCTTCAGAAAACTGGGATAGCTATGGGTTCCCCTTGTGGAGGAACATTTGCTAATATAGTGATGGCTCAATGGGAAGACCGATACATTTTAGAATATCCAGAGTACAAGGATAGACTTAAGATTTATACACATTACCTGAATGATATTTTTATTTTATGAAGGGGTGGGGTAGAAGGGATTGAGGCATTTTTAACACACATCAACAATACTAGTAACTTTTTGAAATGTACATGTTAATTCGACAGTGAGAAAATACCTTACCTGGATGTCCTCCTCATTAAGGATAGGAATACCCACAGATTTAAAGCTACAATTTTTAGAAAACCCACTTATTCAAACTCCTTTCTCCATTTCGACAGCTACCACCCCCTTCCATCAGAAGAAATCTATGGTGAAAGGGCAATTGGTTAGAGCTGCTAGAATGGTCACAACGGATGAGGACTTCAACAATGAATGTAAGCTTTTACTGGGTATGTTCTGTAAGACAGGTTACCCCGACAGACTGCTTGAGGAGCTTAAATTGGAGTTTATGAGAAAAAGAAATACTGGATGGTATAAACCTGTTTTAGGGGGGTCAACAAAATTTTATAATACAAAATATATGGGCTGAAGTGGGGGGGGGGTAACTGGGGATTTGATCAGACCTCATTTCTCCATGAATTTCATAACTACCTTTAATATGGACCACAGAACACTTAAATGGGTTATTGAAAAAATGTATGATTATTTGTGAAAATCCCACTTTGTGAAAGAGATTAGGACACATTTAGAAGAGATAGGAACCTGAAGGAAATTTTGGAACAGACATCTAAATAAAACATACACTAGGTATGTCGTATGAAGAAATGTGGGTTCTGTTCCCAATGTAAATTCATTCTAATGTGTGACAGGTTTCTTATTAAAGGCAACAAATTCAAAGTTAGGTCAAATATAGATTGTAATTCTAGGAATGTGGTCTACGTGGCATTATGCCAAAAGTGTCCATGTTTTTACATAGGTAAAACTGAGCACAGGTCGAAGGAAAGAATTTACAAACACCAATATAACATCAACAAAAGGAACCCCAATAATGCCTTGGCAAGATGTTTTGGACAACAAAAGTCACACATTTAAGTTCACAGTTACAGAAGGATTAATGGAGGGAATATGGGGATGTCCATGGGTACAGTTATTGGAACTAAGGGAATTATATTGGCAATTGACTTTGAATGCCCATGGCTGGCCTGGACTTAACGAGTCTTGTTCCATTGCACTCCTTTTGAAATTGAACGCATTGACTAGGTAATGAAACAGAGGTAGGGGTAAATGGTACAATAATACCTGTGGCCCCTTTGCTACAGGTTTTCACTTTAAGCACCCTTTTTATATTTTAAATGCACAATGCACTAACAAATAAATCTATTTATGTGAACTTTTTATTTAACACACATTTTTCCTCCTATTCAAGCTCCTTCAAGGAAATGATGTAT
Organism: Protopterus annectens; assembly: GCF_019279795.1. Classification (NCBI taxonomy): domain Eukaryota; kingdom Metazoa; phylum Chordata; order Ceratodontiformes; family Protopteridae; genus Protopterus; species Protopterus annectens. The sequence continues at coordinate 1,908,964,508 of NC_056737.1, forward strand.
GCCATACATTTTATATACTCTAATGGAATGCCCCTATTGCCCATTACAATTAGTTTTAATATTTTTTACCATCTCACTGCATGCACTAAATGCGGAGTTATTTTTAAAGTACTAGGTTTTTTGGCGTGATTTTTATGTATACGATTTTACCATAGTTATGTTTTACATGGTTAAGGGATTACACATTTCTCATTTTAATGCAATTTTTTATTTTTTATTTAAGATTTTTCACAGAAACTAATAAATATAAAAACATAATCTGTTCAATACAAAATGTTTATAGTTTTTTAGCTGGCTTGCAAGACTACACACTGTCAAGATGAAGTGCACTTGAATATTCCAAGCACTAGATGGCACTGTGATACAACTTTGCCTAGGAATGGTTGTAGACACCCCCTCTTGAAACATCAAAGGAAGTGTCGTCACTGCTCATGGATGTGTGTGTAAAAGTTTTGTAACTTAACTGTTTTTATATTCTGATGAATTTCCGATAAGGGACGAATGCGCTTTATATATATATATATATATATATATATATATATATATATATATATATATATATATTTATATACACACTCTTTTTGTTTGGGTTTTAAGTGGTTTACCAAATAAAACAGTTGCTGCTCACAAGCTTCTGCCTTGGATTTGTTTTGGTACACTCACAAACTTGGGTTATCCTAAAAGGAAGGTCATACAAGCTAAGATGTGTGGTACAGCTTCTGTGTTACTATTAAGCGCTGTTTGGTTTTGTCTAATCGTTATTACTCTCCCAGATTGGGAAAACACATGAATGCTCTCAGAAAACATTCTCTCCTAGCCATTGAATGAATAAGTATTCTGTTTTTATTGCTCTATCAGGTTGCCTCCATGGAGACATAAGAACCAGATAGAGTTGTTCTACAACCACTATTTTATTTGCTGGACATTGTTCTTCATTTATTTGCTTTCTCTTAAAACATGTTACTAAATCAAGCCAAGGGCCTTAATACAATCATTCCCCTAAGCAAGAGTGAAATAAAGCACATACATTTTTCTGGTATCCTGCTCTTGACCAGACTTTTCTTCTTTTTTTTTTTTATGTTGCAGTGCCTACATTTCTTAAAGGTGAACACGGAGAAAGAAAGAAAGAAAGAGGTGGAAAAAAACAGACGGGCACCTGCTTACTATCCCCATTACACTCGAACATAACCGAGAAAACATTTCTTTATAGCATGCAGACTATATCATGCATTATAAAAACTATTAAGAACAAAATTTTGTTTTAGTTACAGTTAACTCTCTCCTTCCTCTTCCCCCCTCCAAAATGTTCCTCCAAACATTAATGGCATGAAGTAGGGCATAGGTTTTACAGTCCTCTGCAAGTTTAACAAAGTAAGAAAAAAGTCCAATACTTCCAGGTTTTCTTGTTCTGTTGTGTTTCGCAAATATAATTAATGCTTTGTAATCCCACATTTATTTGTCAATTTCCAAGTTGCTAAGTTTTATTCCTGTTGATTTCATCTACTAAGTCCAGTCTCTGCTTCATTTCAAATGTACTCCTAGTTCTTCTAGCCAACTATTGTGCTTTTTTGTCTCTCAAGCAGTTTCTATTGAAACACTGGAAAAGGGTTCATTGGCACAGTTTCTCTGTGGTCTTTATTACCAGAAGAACAAGAAACATGATCACCTTCTGTTTCATAACTTATCTTTTGTTGGGCAAAATTTTGGATTTCCTCTTTAGCATGCTCTTTGTAAAAAGAAATATTCTGAAAATAGCTAGGTACAGCAACTTGAATCTCATGCCTGCTTCTCAACATTTTACTTTCATAAATTTACTCCTCTTCTGCCTGGTGTACAGTGAGTAATCATTTTCCATAAACACTCTACTGTCTCCTACTTTTAGCAACACAGTTGTGTCGGAATTAACCCCTTCCTCTGGTAGGATTGCATCTTTACTATTGAAGGTCTATGTTGCTTTCTCATGGCCAGGTTTGAAGCATACACACAATGTGCCCTTTCAATTAACAACTCCTACTGTGGAATATCAGTCCAGTTGCTTATTTGTGCTTTCATAAAACTAATACAGTCTGTTCCTTTCAGCTTCTCTGGTACATGCTCTGTCAGCTAATTCTATTATTTTTTTAAACATCTCTTCTTGAACAGTCTCGTATTCACACAGCCTTTTCTTCAGTGCAACTTCTGATATTTGCAGTTTTATCACCTCATCTAAATATCTTTTTAAAGCTTCCATTTTCCAGCCTTCTGTTATTTGAGTTGATATACTCCTTTAGTGTTTTGTTTATTGTAATCAGCTCTGAGTACATTTGTCTTATTTTTTTTTCCTCTAGGCTACTAGAAGTCATGTATTGCACCAAAGCTGGAACTTGCACTGCTTTTTGCTGAAAAGCTGCAGTCTTCTTCCCAGTAATTATCTTTCAGGTTTTCTTTATTGCTGGCATCCAGGCAATGCACTTACTAGACAGTTACTGAAATTTACCCTAAAACACAAGTTTACTGGCTCTCTTTTCAGAGTTTCTGTTTTCACACTGGGACAGCTGAAATTAAGCTTTTACTCAATGTGCAGCAATTTTGGAAGTCCCTGTTTGCAATTTTACTTTGTTCTGGGATATTAGTCCTGTATTTTAATTTGCAGTTGTGGGAAGACTGTTTCTATATTATTCTGAAGTTCTATTTCCACAAGTAGAATTATTTGTAAAAGCTATCCATCTGTATTTTAAAGCCTGATGGGCCACAGTCTTGTAGTTTAATTCACAGTTGTGGCAGGACTGTACTACTGCCAGTTTTGAGCCTCATTCACTTCTTACTGCATTATTTTTCCATAAACAGTGTTACTGGTAAATTTCTGCATAGTTTGGTGCCTTAAACTATAGTAGAACTTCAATAGTGACAGAATTTGCTCTGCTCCAGTTTGTGTTTCAGTGCTTTTATATTCTGCTTATCACTTTTTTTTAAGTTGTATTCTGTGTCGACCCCATTCCCCACTAATGCATTAAGCTAAAGTTTCTAAAAGAGTTCCAATATTGGTTTTATGTGATTGGATGCCTCTCTAGCTAGCATGTTTCCAGCATAGAGGCCCCCCTGCTTAAATATTTAATTTGCACTTAGTGACCAGTGTAGTGATACTTATTTGTACTTTTCTACTTCTTACTTAGCCAAAAAAAAAGTTATGCTTGCATTTTTTAGCCTATTCTAGGATCTTAGTCTTGTATTTTAATTTGTGGTTGTGGGAAGATTGTTTCTGTATTATCCTGCACTTCTATTTCCACAAGTAGAATTAATTACTTGTAAAAACTGTTTATATTTTAAGCCTCACTGGACCACTGCACTGTAGTTTAATTCACAGTTGTTGCAGGACTTTGTACTGCCAGATTTGAGACTTGGTCATTTACTACTAAATTTTTCCATAAGCAGTGTTACTGGTAAATTTCTGTGTAGTCTGATGCCTTAAACTGTAGTAGTTCAATATTGACAAAATGGTCTCTGCTCCAGTTTGTGCTTCAGTGCTTTTATATTCTGCGTATCATTTACCTGTTTAAAGTTGCATTCTGTATCTGCCTCATCTGCCAGTCGAATAGGTCGGGGGCGAATCGGCGGGGTCAAAATGTCCTGTTCCCACACATTATGCTAAAGTTTCTTAAATAGCTCTGATATTGACTGACTGGATGCCTCTCTAGCTAGGGTGCTTGTTCCTTGAAAAATTTTCCCAACCCTCCCACTCATTTGCTATGGTGGTTTTAAAAGGCTGTATCTCTGGCCTCGGCCTCATCCTATGGTAATCTGATTTCCAAAGTCCCTCCCTCCCCTCTTTTATTGCTACTGTCAGTTGTATAAGCTATTTATGTATTCTTCCCACCCACTGATTTCTACAGATCCATATTACTGACTGCCCAACCAGCAAACTAGTATTGCTCTTGGCTAAACCTCCTTTATTACATATTGTCTCCAGCTCATTTTCCTAAAGCACAGCAAAGCCTGCAATTCTAGCATTCATTCAGAAGTGTTTAACATATACAGTTCCATCCATGCAAAGTTAAGTACCTTTGATTGCTAAATTGCACTTGCTTAAGTTATTATGAGTAATCACTACTTAGTAGTTTCTTGCTTATATTTCTGAATTTCACTGTTTTTTTTTTGTATAAAAAAATTCTCTTCATTCTCTTCCTTTCTCACGGTTAGGGCTGAAAGACTGTCTTGAAATTACCTTCAGCAAGGGATTTCCAGATAGCAACTAATTGGTTTGTGGTAGTATTGCACATCTGCAGCTCTTCTACTGTGTTTTTACATTACGAGGACTGCATTTATTCATCTTGTGACAGGAGGTGTTTTGCCTGGTGTATATGAGTTAAGAAATACACAAAAGGGCACGCAGTGTATTCATTTTCTTGGCCAGAGGGTGCGTTAGTTAGTTTTCTTCTTTTTATGTACTGCAGTAAATTTTGCACATTTGAGTGGGTGAGCAGTACTCTGTACAGCAGCAAACATCTGGAAAGCAAAGCTTCCCTTTAAAACAGTCCATAAAAAGTGTACCTGTATGCAAAGCAACAATATAGAGCAAATACTGCACATGCTGACAAGCTTAGAGCAGCTAAATGGGCATCAAGTGGAAATACCTACAGATTTAGTAGAATTCAGTATTGTGCAAACATTCAAGCTAGTAGAATTTAGTACAGTTAGGAATAATCTGCCCCAATAAAGCACCATTATTAATCTGCACCAACAAAGCACCCTTAACAGCCTTCAAATCCTACTACAACACCCCTCTGTAGCTCTCCAAAGAACTGCATAGTATAGATATGCATTCCTAACTTCTCTGGAGCCAGCTTGGTGGATATTAGCATCTTGAGATAATGTAGCAATTGACTCATCTTTACCAAAACTACTTAATTCTTAAAGAATGAGACACAGTATATGAGAACCTTGCTTACACAATGACACTGGAGGCTAAACTCCTGCATACAAGCACACATCAGGCTGTCCAGACCACACAAAAATACCCACCTCACACAGTATATGACACACACACAGGCTAATGTATGCTCAGGCACTTAAAAGCAATCTTCCTAAACAACAAACATTGCCTAGACTGCCCGCTGTCAAAGCTATGCCTCAGCAAACCTAAAGGTACTTGGGGGGGGGGGGGGGCAACACACACACACACACACACACACCGTCTCTCTCGTCATAGAGGACTCTATTGTAAGATAAAATGATGCCCCTCTAACCAGGCTGAACAAGGAGAAGATAAATATTAGTTGCTTTTCTGGGGCCAGGATATGCCAAATCATGCATGCACTCAAGTTATTACCCCCTCAGGTACCAGTATTATTCCATCCTAGTCAATGTAGGTGTAAATGAGCGGAGATGTACCTCCCAGGGCTACATGAAGAGAGACATTATGGAGCTTTCAGACTGTGGCTCAGGTTAGTATGAGCCTAGCACTGACCAGCATATTACTATCACTGAAGATGATGCCAAAATATGAGGAAAAATGGCTGATTTCAACAACTGGTTTTCTTTCTGGTGTCATTCTAAGTGAATCCAATATTTGTCAGCTTGAGATGACATGGTTAACAGACCACATTATTTTGCCAATGGATTGTCTGTACCTTTTCTCTCTAGGCTTTCAAATACTGGCTAAAATGTTATCCACCCCCATAGTGCCTTTTTCAGGCAATGTCAAAATGACAATCCTACCGACATAGCAAAATCAACTCAAATGAACCTCAACGGGTTACTGCAAAATGCCACGTGCCTAAATAAAAAAAACTATACTCCCTTCAAGCCCTCCTCAAGCTTGAGAATGGTTACTGAGACATGGTTTAAAGTGGCAGACAGTAACCCAGCAGTGCAAGGTTTCAGTGCAGTCCACACTTTTAGACCAGTAGCTGTATAGACAAGGACTAAAACTGGAGGTGTCTCAATATGGAACAACAATAACCACACCTCTAGAATGGTCAAACAGGATGATGTTCTGGAGTTCCTACACATGCAGATCATAGACAAAATCCTGTACCATATCCTAGCCAGCTAAAGGTCACCCTACATGTCCCAAAAAATCACAATGCAAATTTGGACCTACTGGAGACACTTATCATCCAACCTAACTCCCTACTTATGGGAGACTAATTACTCCTCTATAGACTGGGAATTCCAAATGGCCTCAAATCTGCAGGCACACAGATTCCTAAACTTTGTAAATTCAAACACCCTTGACTAAATAGTGAGTATACCCACTAGATGCTCTAACATACTAGACGTCGTGCTCATAAACATGAGAGAACACTGCTTGCCCCCATGCCTCATCATCCCTTCTAAGGTCTGACCATAAAGCTGTATCCTTTGAAATCAAAATCATCTCCTTAATCCCATTAAAACCAGTAATATTTAGAATTATTCCAAGGCAAATTACCTTTTATTAAGGGATGGCTTGTCAAAATTCAATGACCCTCCAAACCCCAAGAACACAGCAGCCTACGCTGAACTGCTGTCAAACTCTGTACAACCATGTCAATGGCTGCATAGAGGCTGCTGTACCTACCAGATGTAATCCTAGGACTGGCACCAGAAACAAACCAACCTGGTGACATCCAAAATTAAACAGGATATACAATAAAAGGTACAAATTATTTCAAAAATCAGGAAGGGTAATTTCCAAAAGATAAAAACTATTTTAAACTAAACAGGCAACTAAAAGGACTAATTAGGTCAAGTAAAGCCAACTCTGAGGATAACATAGCCTCCCAGGTAAAAGATAATGTCTTCTTAGGCTATGTCAGTAACCTAAAGGGCAGCACACAGCAATGTGCTGAACTGAAGGTTAATGGTGACATTCACCAAGCCTGGTGACATAAACCTGTAGTGGACAAATTCAACACCAATTTTACTCCCCATCACCAAACATCCCCCCAAAAATTCAAACATAACCTAGCAACTATAACTAGGCAGCAAGTACTGGCTATGCTGGCTAAAGCCAGGAACACTGCCTCAGCAGGCTCTGATAACATCCCAGGATGCCTCCTGAACAATCTAAAATATGACTTATCAGGACCCCTACAGCCATTATTTAACTATAGTCTGCAATCAAGCTTTGTGCCAAAAGAAAGGAACACTGCGACGGTCGCCCCCCTTCATTAGGGAGGACCTTGAATAGATTCTGGAAACTACGGACCCATTAATCTGACTAGTCTTATTTGCAAAGCCATGGAAAGAATTATTATGGAAATCAACAAGGACAGAGGAAACCTACAGGCAATGGATTCGTTCCAGGTTGGCTTTGTCAAAGGAAGGTTATGCTTACTGAATGTGGTGGATGCCTTTGAAAAGGTCACCAAGGCAATGGATGAGGGGAAAGCAGTGCATACTGCCTACCTAGATCCGGTTAATGCATTTGATACAATATACCTCTTGGGAATTGCCAACAAATTTACAGAACTAGGTATAAACCCCTTTAGAATGCAAAGGCTAGCTAGCTGGCTCACTGACAGGACTCAGGAGTTTAGGATCAGTCAGGCCACCTCCACAGAGAGGCTGCTCACCAGTGGAGTCCCCTGGGGCTCTGTGCTTGACTTATTCCTCTTTAGCATCTACTTCTCGAATGTCAAAGCCAATGTAAAGTCCTCTGACTAACCAAGTTTACAGATGATTGCAAAAGCACAGTTTTGTACCTACCATAAATGTAGATGTTCGAGTGTTCACCCTGCTGCAGTCATCACACTTGGGTTATCCTGTCGTCAGGTGGTCCCCGCAGTCGGCCGGAATTCCAAAGTCTTGGTCCGGCGTCGGTTGCTGTCGCCCCTTCCCTGATGTCAGTGCGCCAGGGGTATATATAATGCAACCGACGCAATTTTCTTCAGTTTTTCTTGCCCCAGATGTCAGGTGCCCCCAAAAAGGTGGTCAGAAATTAGTACCAAAAGGAGTAACCACAGCACAAACACAAAATCCCTTCAGCTATAAGCAAATACATCAGTAAGGCATAGAAGAGATTTAGCCAGTAGATCAGAGGGGATAGAGGGGGGTAACCTGGACTGCAGCAGGGTGAACACTCGAACATCTACATTTATGGTAGGTACAAAACTGTACTATGTTCATCGTGTTACCCTGCTGCAGTCATCACACTTGGGTTGAATCCCAAAGCTAAGGTAGGGGGGGAGGTATCATAGAGGGTTAGTGGGGGCTATAAGGCCCTGCAAAACTGCAGTGGCGAAGCCCGCCCTGGACTTTGATAGTGTTTGGTAAAGGTGTGTACTGAACTCCAAGTTGCAGCTTCTAAAATTTCCTTGGTTGGAACCCCCCTGAGAAAGGCTGTAGAGGTAGCTGTTGCCCTGGTAGAGTGGGATCTAATGGTAGCAGAAACTGGTTTCCCATGATGGGTATAGCAGAAACGTATGCAATGACCTATCCATTTAGAAATGGTTTGCTTTGATAAGCCTTCCCTTGAGAAGCTGTAGCATAGGATACAAAGAGCTGGTCAGATTTTCTGAAAGCCTTAGTTTTGTCCAAATAGTAACGGAGCTGCCTGTGAATGTCCAAGGAATGCAGGAGTCTCTCACCTTTGTTCTGTGGATTGGGGAAGAAGGTGGGTAAGTGGATGGTTTGATTTAAAGCTACACTGGAAACCACCATAGGCATAAAGGAAGGATTAGTTCGTAGAGAAACTGTCTTGATGAAAAATGAGGAAAGGTTCCATTGCCATTAGTGCCTGTAGCTCTGAGACTCTTCTAGCTGAAGTTATTGCTAGGAGCAGGGCAGTCTTCCATGATAGGAACTGTAGATCTGCAGAGAAAGCTAGTTCAAAGGGAGGTAGCGTTAGTTTTTCCAGAACAAAATTGAGGTCCCATGTTGGTGTAGGAGCTCTCCTGGGTGGTCTAATGTTTTCTGCCCCTCTGAGGAACTGCCTTAGGAGAGGATGTGAAAATTAAGGTGGATCCATGTTGTAGTGGGCTGAAATAGCTGGAGCATGGATTTTAATTGAGGAAAAGGAAAGTCCTTTGTGCAACATCTCGGCTAAATACTGTAGAATGTGGGGCATGTGAGGCTGAATTGTGTCTTGGCCTTTAGCTTGGTTCCAGGCACAAAACCTTTTCCATTTGTCCGAATAAGCCTTCCTGGTGCTTGGCCTCCTGGCTTCCAGAATAACATCCAGAATTGCTTGTGAAAGAGGTGCTGGTTGGATGTTTAGATGATTTGCCATGCAGCCAGATTTAAAGTTTTGAGCTGACTGTGAAGAATCTGGTTGTTTTGTTGTGTGAGCAAATGGGGGATTTGAGGCAAAATCCATGGTGGGCTGTGGGCCATATTTTTCAATAGCGGATACCAGTGCTGGCGTGGCCAGTCTGGGACTATGAGAATCAGTCGTGGTCCCTCCTTTTTGACTTTCAAAAGAACCTTTGAGAGGAGAGGCAATGGAGGAAAGGCATATACTCTCAGGTTTTTCCAACTGAAAGAGAGAGTCCACTTTCCAAGCTTCATGGTGAAATGTCCTTGTACAAAATTTTGTCAGTTGATAGTTTTGAGGACTGGCAAACAGGTCTGTCTGGAAGGCCCCATTTTTGAGTTATCATTGCAAATATTTGTGGATCTAGTTTCCACTCATGGGGATCCTTGATGTTTCTGCTGAGGTCGTCTGTCAATGTGTTCTTCTGTCCTGGCAGGAATTGAGCTTGTAACTGGACGTGGTAGGCCAGAGCTGTGTTCCATAAGGTCATTGCTTGCCTGCATAGAGGGTAAGAATGTGTACCCCCTTGTTTGTTTATGTACCACATTACTGTGGTGTTGTCCGTCTTTATTGCAAGTTGTCCTGGATGTAATAGATCCTTGAAGGCTGTCAGAGCTTTCTGTACAGCTAGCATCTCTTTTTGATTTATGTGCAGATTTCTTTGATCTGCAGTCCATAGGCCTTGAATGCATTTTCCTGCCATGTGTGCCCCCCAGGCGTAGTCTGAAGCATTTGTTGTGATAGTTTGCCTGGCTGGGGGCAAGGTGAAAGGCTGACCCTTGTTGAGGTGACATGCCTGTGACCACCATAGAAATTCCTGTTGTAGGCAGGGAATGAGAGATATCAGTGTGTCCAGGCTGTGACTGTGTTGAGACCATACGCTTTTTAGGTACCACTGTAATTTCCTCATATGCAGCTTTGCAAATGGTATTATTAGTATGCAAAAGGCCATGAAGCCCAAAGCCTGCAGAATTTTTCTTGCAGTTAATTGGGTCTTTGTTGCCATTGTCTTGAAATATTGAGTCAGTTGCAGTTGCTTGTCTGGCGTAAGATAAGCCTCCTGGGCCATTGTATTCAAGCTGGCACCCAGGAATGTCATTTTTTGTGAGGGTACTAGTTTTGACTTCTTTTCGTTTACTGTGTACCCCAGGCAGTTTAGTAGATGCTGTACAAAGGCCAGATGATGTAAGATAAAGTCTTAGCTTTCTGCTTGGATGAGGCAGTCGTCCAGGTATGGATATATTTGAATTCCTCTTTGTATGCGGTATGCAATTACTGGTGCCAGGCATTTTGTGAAAACTCTGGGCGCAGTAGATAAGTCAAAGGGCAGTGCAGAAAATTGGTAATGGGTTGAACCTGCAATGAAACGGAGGTATCTTCTGCAACTTTGTCTGATAGGGACATGCAGGTATGCCTCCTTGAGGTCCAACGTTACTAGCCATGCTTCCTTGCCCAACATGGGAAGTAGCTGCTGTAGTGTTAGCATCTTGAATTTGGGTACTTGTAAGTAAGTGTTTAGAATTGAAAGGTCCAGAATTGGTCTCCAGGCATTGTCCTTTCTGGGCACTAGAAAAGAGTCTTGAATAAAATCCTTGGCCTTGCTCTCGAGTAGGTACCAGTTGAATGGCTCTCATGTCCATGAGAGCTGTAATTTGCTTTTGTGCCTCTGCCCATTGATTTTGTGTCAGGTTTGGCATTCCTCTTTTCATTGGCAAGGTGTGAAAGTGGAATCTGTATCCTCGTAAAATTATGTCTAGGACCCATTTTTCCTTTGTGACAATGTGCCAGCTGTCTGCAAAAAGTGCGAGTTTTCCCCCCAAGGGGGCTGCCAAGAGAGTATTGCTTGGCCAGATGAGGTGCAAGTTATTGAGTTTGCAGATGAGGTGCAAGTCATTGAGTTTGCCTTCTGGTGGTTTGAGACCGGTCTTCTCCTCCCTTGTATGTTGTAGAGCCCCACTGGCGAGGTTTATACTGGGCTTGTGGTTGTCCTCTGCCCCTTGGGCATCTGTATTTACCCCTCTGTGGTCTGTCAGTGGCTGGGAAGGACCAATTTTTTGTTGGCCAGTTTCTGCTGAAGCGAGGGGGTTGTACTCATAGCCGGCCTTAGGCATAGGCCAACTAGGTGGCCGCCTAGGGCGCCGGTCTAGCAGGGGTGCTTTTCCAGTATTTATTTGGGGTAGGTAGACCAGGATGGGGGCAGTGAGTGGTGTGGTGGGGGCAATGTGGAGCCCTTTTGCCTAGGGCACCAGTTGACTTACAGCCGCTCCTGGTTGTACTTGTAGGAAATCTTTGACTGTCTGCATAGATTTTGCCTCATCTTCCATTTTCTTTAAAACTTCTTCTGCTTTAACTCCAAAAAGAACATCCTGCTGAAAGGGAGCATCTAGTAGTTTTGCTTTAACATGATCAGGCAGAGTTTGTTCCTTTAACCAATGTGTCTACGTACAACAGACCCAGTGACAGCTGCTCTGCAGGAGGCCTCCAAAGAATCAAACCCACATTGTAAGGTATGTTTGCCCACCTGCTCAGTGGCGTGCAGCAGATCCTGTACTTCTTTCAATTCAGATTGTTGAGGGAGAGAGGTTATTCTTTGCTTTAACTGAGAGATTAGAAATTGCTGATACTTAAGCATGTGAAATAGACAATTCAGTGCCCTCATAGCTAGTGTGGCTGAGGTGTAAACCTTTTCCCCCCACCTGTCTAGTGCTCTGGAATCCCTCTCAGAAGGTACTGGGTTTTTAGCCATAGAAGCTTTAGCCCCCTTGGGACCCTGTGAGATAGTCTCTGGGTCAGCTACAGGGCTTTTGTAAAGAAATTTGTGGGAATCAGGCACTCTATAGTATCTGTCAGGCTTAGCTGGAGCAGGAGGTAGAGAGTCTGAGTTGAAACTGGATTCTAAACAGACATCATCCACAATGTCCAAAACTGGTGGGATGGTGAGTGGTCTGTATTGGGGAAGTAAAAGAAACTCTCTGAGCCTTTTCTTTGAATCAGAGTAGTCCTGACCTTCCCAGTGAAAATGTTCCCTCATAGTGTGTAAGGTTTCCCCAAAGGAGTAGTCCTTCAGGAGGAGAAGCTGAGGGAATAAAGTCCTCAGCATCAGAATCTTCATAAGGAGAGAAGGAGTAGTCTTGGTCCTCAGAGGAGTCTGAAGAAATGGACATTTGCTCAGAGGATGCATAATCTTCCTCTTGTCTAGGCCTTTTGTCAGGAGGGGGCTGGGAACCCCTGATTAAAGAAATCAAATCTTCAGCCATTTTGAGCATCTGTTTCTTGGGCATGGGGCCTTGAACAGGAGACTGAAGTGCAGTCCTTTTAGATTTAGAAGGAGTCTTAGACTTAGAAAACGTTTTAATGGTGAGAGTCGTCGGTCTGAAAATGCCTTCAGAAACTGATGGCGTTTCTGTAGCACCGTCTTTTGTTGCAAAGTCGTCAGAAGGGCCTGAAGTAAAAGGCTGCGTCGGCCTGGTACATTCCGTCAAAATTTCCGTAGCTGTCTCGGGTTCCAGATCTGCGGTAGTCAGGGGCTGCGTCAGAGCCTCACTGAGGACCGGGGAACCTGAGACCGGATCGGCCGAGGCCTCGGAATTGGGCTTAGGCCTGGGCTGTCTGTCCTTATCCCTACGTTTTTTGTGCACACCGGTAGTCGGTTGCTCCGACGGCATGGTGTAGTTAAATTTCCTACCAAAGTAGTGTCGTGCGAAATCAAAGCGTCTTTTAATAGTACGCTTATTAAACCTAGCACAAAACCGACAAGTAGTGACGTCGTGGTCTGGGCCTAGGCAAGGTATACAATAAGAATGAAAATCCTTATGAGGTATTTGCTTCCCACAAGAAATACAATTGTTAACTTTTTCTGACATCGGTCTGAGGCAAGAAAAGTTTCTCCAATGGGGTACTTAGCTTTATAGAAGACTTCGGTCTGAAATTCGAATTAGAAAATCTCAGGAGTCAGCCGACCAGCACTTGCGAAATGCTTCTGCTTCGGGCACCGCGCGGCAAGAAAGACTGAAGAAAATGGCATCAGTTGCATTATATATACCCCTGGCACACTGACGTCAGGGAAGAGGCGACAGCAACCGAAGCCGGACCAAGACTTTGGAATTCCGGCCGACTGCAGGACCGCCTGACGACAGGATAACCCAAGTGTGATGACGGCAGCAGGGTAACACGATGAACATCTAGGAGGAGTCACTGAATCAATGCCCTGTCTCTTTACATGGTGTCATATAGACATCTGAGAGGTGAGCTTTGCCTGACATACAAGGTGTCCCTGGGCCATGTTTTGATAACCCTTTTGCATATCCACAAAACAAACAGCAACAGAACTTCTAGACTAAAAAAAACCCTACATTTTGCTTGCGACATAAGTAGGACATGTTGGAGAGAGATTTCTTAGACAATTCACATTCTCTAGAACAGGCTCTCCATCCATGTGAAGTAGACCTCCTCCCTATTCTTATTCACGCACAACTTGGACTAATGGATGGGTAATTGGAAATTCAACCCTGGTCTGGTGCCTACGTCTCTGATGGACAAAGGCAGTTAGCATATCACCCCTGTATAAATCAAATATATGGGTTACACTGGAGTTGCATGGCTAGGCTGTTAAGGGTTCTAGTGATTGTTAGCTTAGTACACCTATGAACAGTCACTGATCTGGTGTGGTAGTACTAATGTCGCACACTGCATTGCTATTTGCTAAAATCAATGTAAAACTAGCTTTGGTGTGATTTACACTTGTGTGTATGTGGGAATAGTTCTAGAAGTGTAAGAGTAACAAGCTAGCTATATAGTTTTTTCACTTTCTATTTCAAACAGCATCACCACTGACATTATGTTTGTGTGTTGGGGGCAGAGGGGACACGGTTGCCATGCAGAACAGGATCAAGGTGAAATGATACCCTAGGCAGAGTACTGGATTGAGGGCCTGTGAAAACTGGTAGAGAAGGGTGAAGGCTGCCAGTCTAGCCAGATAGAATTTTATACATAATTCTATCATTTGTAAATATGAATGTGAATTACAGGCTTGAGGTCTTAAATGAAAAAAAATGCTGTTATAAAAATGTGGCAACAGTGCTCTCTACTGACCCATTAAAAGCATGCTGTGACCCTTTGATCTAAAGTAGTCTCCGGCCGGGCTAGATGAAGGCTTCCTGCCTATTGTTTTAAGGCTAAAGTTAATGATCAGAATTTACATGTGGAATGCCCTTTAAGTATAAAAGAATGTAAATGCAGTTTCTGTCAGCCTGGGAACACCAGGAAAGTGTGAAATGTTGTAATGATTTATCAGAACTGTAGTTTCAATTTAAACAGAGAGAACCAGAAGGCATTAAGCATTTTTGTCTGAACATTCAACTCAGCACGCTGCCTGTTGTCTTATGTAAGTTATTTTTGAAGTGTGTTTTCTTGTAGACAGCTAGAAGCTATAAAGATTAAGTGTTTTTCTGTGATGTCAGAACTGTATTACTGATTTATTTTAAGTATTTCTGTGTGATCTCTGAACTCTTGACTAGCAATGACTGTGTAGTAGAAAGTACTGTCTTGTGGTTTTAATTATTTATTATTAAATATTTTAAAACCTTTTAACTGTGGCTGGTTTGTGTAGAAATAATCTTATCTCTTAAGAGTACCTGCATGCCTTTGGTAAAACTGTACAAAGCCACTCTAATAGCTTTAGCCGTGGGCTATACTGCCAATTGGATAATAATATTGCACAGTAATAATTGGACACCCTTTTAAGGGCCTTTGAGTAGCTGATAAGTATTAGCTGGGTGGTAGCAGCAATTACTACTGTATAGTATGGGTAAAAGAGGCACCAGCTGGAGAACCTGTGCCAGCATTCCCCACAAGTGTCTGTGTGGTTGTATAAACTCTTATCTCAGTGTGTGTGTGTGTGTGTGTGTCAGCTACTTGGGCATGGACACGAAGCATTGGTTGGACAGAGAGGGTGCAGGAGATTTTAGCTTGCCCAGCTAGGCTGAGACCTGGACCCTATAGCTGTGCCAGTGGGAAGTCTTATTGGGGACCTGGATAGCAAGGGAGCAACCAGCCCCGGACTGACTTTGATCTCTGTGTGCTCTTAAGGGAAATTGCACTTTAATGCGTGTATTTGTTATCCTTTCCTCATACATGAGATGCCCTCTCTGGGTGTTAGTGGTGAAGATTGAGGCTCTTTGATTCCTGGGCCAGGGCCTGGGCGTCACAGGACCCTCCACCCATTCCAGTGTCCCACTACTTGGCTATTTCTCCCAAATTACCATAAACAATGCTCCGGCCTGTCAGTGTACACACTATTTGCTTAACACAGTAATACAGTCTCACAATGAAAATAGACTTGGCATGAGCAACAGCAAACTTCTCAGCCCTTGAACTCACATTTACTGAACCTGCACTGAAAACTACATTCACAGAAAATGCATCTGGCCAGTGGCTGATTAAGTGTACCTTTGGGTTGTGTTCAAAACATGGGCACCCTGCACACATTTTTAGGACCACACATAAATGCACGTGTTCTTCGATTCACCTTCCTGATTGTATTAAATTATATTCCTTGTTTAATACAGCACCACTTTTTAAAGTGCATTTTAAATTTGCAGTTTTGAACTTTTTTTTCCAATAGCAATGAAACAAAATGTTTGAACAAATAATGACAAAACTACCCATTTCAGAACATTTTAACCATAAAAGACCACTCAAACTGCTGTCATTATAATCTATCAATATCAGTCACTATGCACAATCTTTGCAGAAGTAAAAGTCATCTAAATAATTCCAAATTAAAGAGAACTTTAACTAATGTAGAAGTTGCTGCTGGCAAATAACTTTTAATTTCAGTTTTTCATCTACAAATATATTTGCCTGCTGCCCTTCAAGAATAAATGTATATATTTATTTATTGTTGTGCTGGTTAATATGCAATAGGAAATGACTAGCAAACCAACAGCAACTTAATAGGGGTCTATATTAGAACATTGAATGTTTAATAGTTCGAATCACTAAAGGTAGACCTTTAATGATCGAACTATTAAAACACTGAATGTTCCTAAAAACAATTCCAAAAAATAAATAAATAAATAAATAAATAAAACTAAAGGGTGTAGGCAGGGGGGCAAGCCCCCGTGCACCCGCCACACCCCGCACTACTTAAATATGCCAACTCCGAGACCACACTATATTGAAGTAAACGGAAATTTCCCCTTACGGAGATTTCCGTTTACACATTCGATATTCTGAACATTCGCTATTGTCGTGTCGACAATATCAGATTTGATGGTGTCGGCTTTCGACAATATACTATAGACCCGCCTAATAGTCACTAGGCATCTCATTCAAAGAAGGAAACACTCAGAAGTGCAGCAGTCCCCACGCCCCCCCTCCTTATGTTCCACATTGTGTCAGCAATCAATCTGCCTTGTGTGGGAATAGAACCCACAGCGATCTGCACCAAAAGCAAGTGTGCTACCTGTTGCACCATTGGTACTGAGCAACAGAGCTATGAAACCCTGACTGACATTGACAGACTCTAATCCTCAGTGACTAACAAAAACAAACAAAATAAATAAACTAAATTAAGTAAATAAATAAATAAAATTAAATACCTGACAGTTCATATAGAGGTTTAAGGCACCTGCCTGCCAAGAATTAAGGTTCAGGGTTTCACTCTTGAACAAAGTAATTTAACTAGACAGTGCCCCTAACTATGGCACTTCACACACACAGACACACACCTTTGTTTTCTCTATAGACAAGAGCAACCTTGCACACATCAGAATGGATTGTATCTGGAATGTACTACATTAGGAAGTGGCAAGTCATCAAAGGGATTCAAAGGTATTTGGGATCAAAGAATAAGGATATAATGTTAAAGGAAGGATAGCTGCATAGGAGTAATCTGCATCACTCATATTAGCTGGGTGGGTTGCTAATTTTCTGTATCTCCCTGATGCCAAAAAAGTAGCTGTGTACTTACCAGAATGGATCTGTACACTCAACAGAATGGATCCATGCTCTGCATATCCATTACGGCAGATTCTGTTGCTTTGTATCTCCACAATGGACACTGCTTCTACTTAAACTTCCAGTGGGTTTCTACTGATGACTTTAGGACGCTGTCCTAATGCTAAAGTTTCTGGGGCTTACAGAAGTTTTGAAGTCCAAATGCTTGCTGGAAGGAAGTTCTACAGCGAGGTCTTAATGCTGGGGCGTATTTGTTACAGCTTTTTTTTTTTTTTTTTTTTTTTATTTGAGAGAAGTCAAGCCTCCCTCCAGCAGCTGCCTAGGTTGCCTAGTGATGGATCCAGCTCATGCATTTAATAGCAACAAGGTGGTTATGATTTCTTTCACTTACCACCTCAAGCATAAACCTTACACATGATAGGTGACTATCTTTGGTAGTTTAGCAAGAAGATGCCACAGTGCCGAGGTGACTTGTCATTACCATCTCATAATGTTTTGCTATGGCTGAGTTCTTGGCTGTGGCTTTTTCTTTGTGGAGTCCGAGTGACCGCCCTGTCTGTGTGAATATGTCTATCTACATGCTCTGGCTTCCTTCAGTACCTCAGAAACATGTAGTAAGCAAACTGGCATCCCTCTTTTTTCCCCAAGAGCTGAATGTGCATTTTGTGTGTGTTAGAAAAATATCACTTATTTTTTTCTGTGCACACATGATGCTAGGCACATACATAACTATTCTGGGCAGCAAAAAATGCAGTTAATAAGTAATTATCTTTCAAAAATAAGGCATAAAATATATAACAGAACATTCACATTTTAGAGCTTCTAGGGGGTCTGGTGGCCCCCAAACCCCAGAATGTATAAATGGATTTTGACATGGACTTAGTGATGGCCTCTGCCCTCAATCACATCCATTCTAAAACCAGCTCCGCTCATAGGTGTATACAGGATGTTGCTGTAGCTTGTGTGAGAGAGCTGGGGATGGTGTGGTTATTATTTCTTTAATTTTCCTCATAATCAAACTTCAGAGGCATGTACTGGAGTTCATTTTAGATTATGTTGGGGCTGGGAACAGTGTAGTCATTACATTTTCCTTTTCTCACAGACCTCAGAGGATTGCAAAGGGATTACTATAGCTTGTGCTGGGGCAGTGTGCTGTATAAAAGCAACAAGTTGCAGTACATTAGTGTGACTATTTTTTTTCACTCTCCTTACAATTACACATCAGACACATATAATGGTGTCTGCCTTGGGAGGTAAGAATGAGGACCGAATACTGATATTTGTATGCATATCATCAGTCACTTGAAATGTATGACTGTGGCCAATTGAGCCTTTGCTTCCATTGGAATCTAACACCAGAGGGATGTAGTGACTATGCCAATCTTTCTTGGAGAGTAGAGAGGCATTCCCAGATAGAATTTATGTATCCTCCCAAACATTTGCCTTGTTAGTTTACAGTGAGCTAAAAATAGACAGCTTTGAATATTAAGCTTTTGGCACAATTTATAGCTTCCTTGAAAGAAAAAAATAAGACAAATTATTTTCTTATTTGAGACGGAGATTTTTGTTCAGGCCACACCGGATCAAAAGGTTTGTTAAATGCACTAGAATGCACCTCACAGTGTCTATAACCTTATGGCTTCTGGGGGCCTGTCAGTCTCACAGAACCATGGCATACAGTTATAACTGTGCCATTGTAGCCAGTTTAGGAAAAGTAAAGTTGAACAGCAACATTTCTTTCCTTAATCATAATTTTTGTTCAGTCCATCACTAGAGGAAAATGTGATAAAAAGGCCATGGTTTCTTGAAAAAGCTTAAAAGTAAGGCAAAATGTGAGAAAAAGGAAAAACAGTATTGTGTTTGCAGCCCTGGATGAAGGGAATGGGGGAGCACTGAAAAAAGTGTGGGGCTAGGTGTAACAGTAGGCAGTAATGGATGCCTAGGGCATCATTTTACCTAAAGTTACCCTTGTACATAAGGTTGTTGTAATGTAGCATAACTGTAACTAAATGGCAGTCACTGTAAGCCTGCCTCTGTGAGATGGGCCAGCACAGTATTGTGCACAGGCCTGTCAAAGTGCAAAGGCACTGTAGCTACAGTTCAGTCTGTGTGTACTCCTCCTAAAACTTTGCAGCATGAACTAGAAGTTTGTGTAGGAATGGTGGTAGTGGCAGTGTGATACATAGACTGGAAGTGTCCAAGAGGGCCCCCAACTGCACTTGCTGGGAGCCCCTAAAAAGCTAACACTGGCTCTGCACCTTTTTTTTTCTTTCGGCTGTTCCCATTAGGGGTCGCCACAGCGGATCATCTATTTGCATTTCTTCCTGTCCTCTGCATCTTGCTCTGTCACACCAACCGCCTGCATGTCCCCTCTCACCACATCCATAAACCTTATCTTAGGCCTTCCTCTTATCTGGCAGCTTCATCCTTTTCCCAATATACCCAGTATCCCTCCTCAGCACATGTCCAAACCAACACAACTTCGCCTCTCTGGATTTGTCTCCAAACCATCCAACCTGGACTGACCCTCTAATATACTTATTCCTAATCCTGTCTACCCTCGTCACACCAAGTGCAAATCTTAACATCTTTAACTCTGCCACATCCAGCTCTGACTCCTGCCTTTTTGGCAATGCCACTGTCTCCAACCCATATAACATAGCTGGTCTCACTACCCTCTTGTAGACCTTCCCTTTCACTCTTACTGGTACTCGTCTGTCACAAAGCACTCCTGACACTCTTCTCCACCCACTCCACCCTGCCTGTACTGTCTTCTTCACCTGTCTCCCACATTCGCCATTACTCTGAACTGTTGATCCCAAGTATTTAAACTCATCCGCCTTTGAACAAATCTACTCCCTGCATCCTCAGCATTCCTCTATCCTCTCTGTCATTCACACACATATAGTCTGTCTTCGTCCTGCTGACCTTCATTCCTCTCCTCTCTAGAGCATATCTCCACCTCTCCAGGGTCTCTTCAACCTGTTCCCTAATCTCACGACATATCACAATGTTATCTGCAAACATCATAGTCCATGGGGACTCCTGTCTGATCTCGTCTGTCAACCTGTCCATCACCACTGCAAATAAGAAAGGGCTCAGAGCTGAACCTTGATGTAATCCCATCTCCACCTTAAACGCATCTGTCATGCCCACTGTAGATCTCACCGCTGTCACACTACCCTAGTACATATCCTGTACCACTCTTGCATACTTCTCTACCACTCCAGACTTCCTCATACAATACCACAACTCCTCCCTAGGCACCCTGTCATATGCTTTCTCTAAATCCACAAATACACAATGCGACTCCTTCTGACCTTCTCTGTACTTCTCCAACACTCTTAGAGCAAATCTGTAGTGCTCTTTCCTGGCATGAAACCATACTGTTCCTGCATTTGGAAAAATGCATGTATGCATAGCTAGAGAAACTTGGTTAAAAGTACAGAGAACATTCCCTCTATACCAGGGTTTTGCACTTCTCACGCTTTCAAGCCCAGTGACAACTGTAGTGTAGTTTGTCAGTGAACATATTACTTCATGCAAATGCTAGGCATTCTCAAACAGAACTCATTGCACTACAGATAACTGTAGGTCAGACTAATAATCAACAGATTGTTATTGAACACTTTCCTTGTCCCACAATGAACATGTAAGATTCCATAGTGTTCTAAATGACCTCTGTTAGCAAAACACCCTTACTTTGGGTGACATTTTTAGGTACCCTTCAATAAAATGTGACACCTGCACCTCAAATGTAGGATATGCCTAAAAATTCCTAGATAATATCCGGTATGGTTATAAGCTAGGTAACACAGTTTCTTGCTTTTCAGAGCACAGGGATTTTTTTTAAGTATATTTTAGCAGATTAGCCCCACATTTGTGTGCACTCGGAAACCTAGTAAGCTAAATAGTTCACTTTTTCTTGTCCACTTTAAAAAAAAATAAAATAAAAGGAGTAAACATGTACATAACACAAAACAGGAATCTCAGTTGGAGCCTAATAGTGCTGTACAAGTGGCTGAAGTTATGTCCATGTAACCTCTCCCAACTAAGCTGGATCAGAAGTTGAATCAAACATGCTCTGAAATAGTGAAAATCCATGCCTGATTTGAAGAGTGCAATAAACTGAAGAAGTGGCTGAATGTGATGGAGTAAGCCTTAAATAAGAACTCAAATGAAACACTGCTCTAATGAAAGTTCAAAAGTAGAGTAAACAAAGAATGGTGGAACAGGAAGTACTGCATGAAATAATCTTGGCCAAGTTGATTGAACTGGAGGATAGGCAAAGGAAGGAAAACCTCTGTTTGAATGGGGTGCCAGAAAAATTTGTGGGTCAAGACTGTAAAAGATTTATACAACAACAGGCTTGGCCCTGAAAGAAATGGCCATCAACTGAGAGCAGTGTGCTTATACTCCTGTCAATGTGAAGAACAAGCATCCAAGGGCAATCATTGTGAAACTGCAAAATTATGCCCTGAAGGAGAAAATACTTTCACTGGTGTGGAAAAGGGAAAAATTATGATTATATGGCCTACAAGGATTTATACTGATAATGATTATTCCATTCACACTAGGCAGAGATGCTGTGCCTTTATTCTGGGCAGGAGGAGATGTCAGCAGCTGTTACTTTTTAGTGCAGTTGGATACAACAGCTTATACTAGATGGCTTTTCCAAATAGAGGATAGACCTGCCTGAATGGTGAGCAGGCTTTGAAGGAACTGCAAAAATATCATGACCAGGAGGAGTCCGGGACCACTGGGCCTGCTCATATGGGAGGGAGGGGGAGAGGGAAAGAGAAAGAGATCAGAAAGTGCAAGTGGCTTAATCAAGTAGGGAGTCTGATAGAATTTCAGAAGTCATGGAGAATCAGCTGCAAATGAACAAGAGAAGTACCAGGGATCTGCCAACATGCCTTGGGGTCTGGCAAGACTGGATGAGGCAAATTTTGTTTCTTTCTCTGCTTGGAGTGTGCTTGAACAATCTGGACTGGGGTGATATAAGAAAAGTGGGGAGCAGACATGCATTGATCTAAATTACTAACAAAATGGGGTGCAAGAGGCTGTTTTGACCCTTAACTTAGGAAAATTGTTACTGGAAACCACAATTTTTATGTACATCGGGTTTCAGTGTAGCATCAGCTAGAAACAAATCAGTAACAGTTGGTATGGCAGCGAAGTAATTACATTTTAACATGGACTGGGTTTTGGTGTAGCTAAACTTCTACACTAGTCTTACTCTGCCACCCTGCTTACCTTCCTTCATACTTACTCCCGACTTCACTGTTTCTCTCTCCATCCTGCTGTGTCTGTCCTTTGGGTCTGCCCCGCTCTGCTTCCCTACCCTACCCCCAAATTCCACCCACCCCCAGTGCCCTCACCTTTATACTGCACTATATCTCCTCCTCTTCCCCTAAACAAATCCAGTCTCTCCTTCTCCCTCTTAGCTTTCTTCAATTAACTAATCCCTCCCCTAACTGTATCCCTCACACTCCTATACTCTCACCTATATTCCTATACCATCTTCACTCAACCACTCCCCAATCTTCCTGCAGCCTCCTACTAACTTGCCCCACCCTAATTAAAAATTTCTCCTCTACTTCCACATTCTCTTCTAATCTCTTCTACAAGCATTCTTCTCCTAACTACTGTCTTCTATGCCACCTCCTACTCATCTTTCAAATTAACCCCTTCTTTCCCTCCCACACCTCCACCACTACCCCCATCCCAACCTCATCATATCCCACTTTCATAACATCTCCCCCTCACTAGTACAACCTAATCCACTTCACCATTTTAATCTAAAACATCTAGCCTACTCTACAAAACCCCTTATTTCAAAAATGATACATTTCTTCCTACATATGATAAATTTCAAACCAAGTTCATGCCTCTCTTCATCTAACTGGCTTATCCTAGCTGGAGACATTCACCCCAATCCTGGACCAGTGACTAATAGTAACCACTCTCCTCCCATCTCTTCAAATACTACCAACCACAAATTCCTCAAACTAATTATCATCAACACCCAGAGTGTAAAAAACAAATTATACAATTCTTCCTCTAAAACGTGCACGCTGATTGGCCAGCCCAACCAGCGTGCCTGTTGTAAATCCCTCAATATACTAACGGAAAAAGGTCCGGTCGCCTGGACTTTTTCCGTTAGTATAAAACACTGTCTCGCTATGTTAAAAGAGTTTAACATAGCGACACAGGTTTAAAAAAAGCAACGCAGATCTCCGTTGCTTTTTTTAAAGCTGTCTCGCTATGTTAAACTCCTTTAACATAGCGACAGTGTAAAAGCAATGGAGATCTTGCGATCTCCGTTGCTTTTTTAAACCTGTCTCACTATATTAAATGGGTTTAACATGGCGAGACAGCTTTAAAATAAGTAACGGAGATCTCCGTTGCTTATTTTAAAGCTGTCTCGCCATGTTAAACCCATTTAACATAGAACAGTAAAAGCAACGGAGATCTTGCGTTTCCGTTGCTTTGCCAACTCTGATGTACTGTGTAGGCATGCGCAGTACATCAGAACTGCCACGGAATACCAGACAGCTGCGGAAGGGCAGCAAAGAGGCATTATACAATGTCATTATTTAAGAAAAGTAATTATTTCTTTTCTTAAATAATGTCACTGTATAATAGCAATAACCCACTTCTGAGTGTGGGTAATGCAGGATTTAACCACAGTTGTCTTTGTTTGGTCCCTCGGGTTTCGCCCTCAGGACCAAACCACGCCAACCGTGGTTAAATCCCGCATTACCCACACCCAGGCGTGGGTTATTGCTATATCATCACCCTTTTATGCTTGGCTAAATCTTACTACACCAGATGTTGTAGCA
Organism: Protopterus annectens; assembly: GCF_019279795.1. Lineage (NCBI taxonomy): Eukaryota > Metazoa > Chordata > Ceratodontiformes > Protopteridae > Protopterus > Protopterus annectens. Next base: position 1,908,988,526 of record NC_056737.1, read on the forward strand.
GTCTCAGAGACATGGCTACAACCTAACATCTCTGACTCTGAGTTTTTACCCCCTGGATTTCAAGCACTCAGGTGTGACCGACAAAATAAAAAAGGAGGAGGAGTAGCCTTAATCTATACTAGCCTACTGAATATCTCTCCCTACCAAAACCCTATTCCTCAGTTCTGAAACGCTGAACTAGTAATAGGAATTCTCAAACTGAATAACTATAAAAGTATCTGTATTATGGCCATCTATATCCCCCCCTGGAAATAACATTACCACTCTAGAAAACATTCTCCTATGGTCCTCAACTAACATTAAGCTTGAGACATATATATTAGGAGATGTGAAAATTGACTGGAACAAAATCAACAACAACAATCCATCCCTATCTATCAATCTCCTAAACTTCACTCAACTAATAAGTGGTATTACAAGACTGAACAGAAACAACTCCCCAGGGTCAACTCTGGACTGGATCTTAGTCTCCCACCCTAATAAAAATCTCTTACTCTGGTTTACTACCTGACACTATAAGTGATCATCTCCCAACCATCATTCACCGAGCTACCCACTCCTCCCCCCAAAAACACCAATATACCCACACTCGTAATCTTACAAATTTTAACCCCTCTATATTCTCCAAAACCCTTAAACTAACAAACTGGGACAACCTAAACATTTTCCCACTAGATGAAGCCATAGATTTCTTCAATTCCACCTTCCTGAGCACCCTAAACACTCAAGCCCCACCCAGAACTAAACAAATAAAATCCAACTCCACGCCTTGGCTAACTAAAGACACCAAAACTATTATGCGACAAAGAGACAAAACCTGGTAACTTTACGGAAAAAATAAACACCCTGTTACCCTCCAAAAATATAAACAACTCCGCAACCTAGCCAAAAAACATGTTATAAAAGACAAAAAAGTCATATTATATATCAAACTTCAGTCTACCCACACTAAAAATCCCAAACAATTCTGGAACTCCATAAACTTTTAGTTATGTACTTACCATAACTTTAGATGTTTGGGATCCATCTCGCCTACATTCTGTACTGATGGGTTCAGAGCCGATCCTCGGCTCCGACTCGGCATGCTATACTATAGAGCGAAGTCTCTTATTGGCTGAGCTATTCTATATCCCAGGATGCACCACCACCAATTCCCCAGATCTTGTTTGTCCGCATACATGCACACACGCATGCACTGCTGATATAACATTGCCAGATGTTTCAAAAAGAAATGTTCAAACTCGAACCGTCCGGTCTCTTCTGATCTCCAAGGCAGGGGGAAGGAGGGTGGGTATTAGGAATGTAGGCGAGATGGATCCCAAACATCTAAAGTTATGGTAAGTACATAACTAAAAGATGTTATGTGATCCTATCTCGCCTACATTCTGTACTGATGGGACAGCGTCCCTAGCACCTGATTCCTGGGTGGCTCACTGGAAAACACTCCTGAGAACTGTGGAACCGAAGGAAGCTCGCCCCCGGGATGCCACATCCAATTTGTAATGAGAAATAAAGGTGTGAGGAGAGGACCAGGTAGCCGCAGCACAAATGTCACTAATGGCAAGCTTGGAATGAAAGGCTGTTGAAGTAGCCATAGCCCTAGTAGAATGAGCTTTCACAGTGGTTGTAAGCTGTCTATTAGAAAGAAAATAAATATGACTGAAACAGTCTGATCCATTTGGCAATAGTAACCTTCGTGACGGCTTTGCCCAATTTATTGTCTGAAAAGGACACAAACAACTGATCTGTTTTCCGTGTTTGTTGCGTCCTATCTGAGTAGAAATGCAATTGTCTGTACACATCCAATGAGTGGAAGATATATTCTGCTCTGTGTGAGTAGTTGGGGAAGAAAACTGGAAGTTCCAAAGACTGTTGAAGACAGAAACTAGAACAAACTTTGGGAACAAAAGATGGATTAGGCCTAAGGGATACTCTATCCTTGTGAAAAAACAGGTACGGCGGTTTGACACACAGGGCTTGAAGTTCCGAGACTCTTCTGGCTGATGTAATTGCCACCAAAAAGGCAGTCTTCCAGGAAAGAAATTTCAAGTCAGAAGTTGCTGCCGGTTCGAAGGGGGAAGAGGTCAAAGCACCTAATACGAAATTAAGATCCCATGGTGGCGCAGGATGAGAAACTGGAGGACGTAGCAGCCCGGCACCTTTCATGAAGGCTTTACACAACTTATTGCGCATCAAAGGTGGGTCTATACTTTCATGAAAATTAGAAATAGCTGCTAATTGAACCTTAATGGTGGAGACCGAAGCGCCTTGATTGAATAAGGAAGCTAAAAATTTTAAAACTTCAGCCACCGGGGTAGTAATGGGATCTAATCCCCGAAGTTGGGCCCAAATAGCGAATCTCTTCCATTTACTATTATACATCTTCTTAGTAGAATTCTTGTGGGCGGAGGACAAAATATGTATAACTTCTGAATCCAAAACCTGGTTCCTGACTATAGTCGGAAGTGGAGGAGCCAAGCTGCTAACTTCAGCGAGTGAAGGGACGGGTGAAGCTGTCCCGACTGGTGGATCAAGAGATATGGAATCTGGTCCAGGAACCATGGACCGTCCAGTGCATATTTCCGAAGAAATGGCAGCCAGACTTGACGAGGCCAGTATGGGGCAACTAAAATCATCTTGCACTGCAAGTGAATCGCTTTCTGGATCACCCTGGGAAGAAGGGGAACCGGTGGAAAGGCGTACAATAAGCCGGTGGGCCAAGTTTGAACCCCCCCGGAACTGGGGTGAGAGAAAAGAATTGTAGACATTTCGTGTTGAGTGGAGTTGCAAAGAGGTCGCAGCAAGGAGTTCCCCATCTTCTGAAGATCTGAGACGCTACTCTGTCGTTCAGAGACCACTCATGCGTGGAGAGAATGGTTCTGCTCAGTCTGTCGGCTATCACATTGGATCTCCCCGGAATGTGTGTTGCTACCAAGAAACGGTTGGTTGCAACGGCCCAATTCCATACTTTCATGGCCTCTCTGCAAAGAGGGTAGGACCTGGTCCCTACCTGCTTGTTCAGGTACCAGACTACTGACATGTTGTCGGACTGAACGGCAATCATACCCTGGGGGAGGTAGCTGTGTAGTGCTTGAAGCGATAGAAGCACCGCCCTCATTTCCAGTATGTTGATGTGTAGGGAACTCTCGTTGGGGTGCCACTTGCCTTGGACTGACCTGCCCAGGTAATGTCCCCCCCACCCCGTCTGGGAGGCGTCTGTAGTCAAAGTGGCCACTGGAGGAGGAGGAACGAAGGGTCGCCCCTGATCCAGGTTGGAGGAGAGAAGCCACCAACGGAGGTCTTGCTTGCAAGTCTCCGTGATTATAATGTGGTGACTGAGAGGAAGTTCCTGATATGACCACTGGACCGATAGGAGCCACTGGAGAATCCTCATGTGTAATCTTGCTAAGGGGACCAGGAGAACGGTAGCCGACATGGAGCCCAACAGTTGTAGGACCATCCTTGCTGGGGCTCGGCGTTTGAGAAGCAACGCTCGGACTTGAGATTGTAATGTTTCTATTCTCTCCGTAGGAAGATAGACCCGCATCTGCTTTGAGTCTATCTCTACCCCGATAAACCGTATGTGCTGAGATGGCAGCAACACTGACTTTGCCCAATTGAAGGTGATTCCTAGGGAGGTGCCTAGAGATATAGTGGCTGCTAGGTTCTGTAATAGTAGATGCCTGGAGGTGGCAGTTAGGAGCCAGTCGTCTAGATACGGAAACACCTGGAATCCTAGACTCCTCAGGTGAGCAGTCACCACCGCCAAACATTTGGTGAACACCCTGGGGGCTGTGGTGAGACCAAAGGGCAGTGCGCAGAACTGGAAATGACTGTCTCCCAGGCTGAAGCGCAAATGTCTCCTGGACTCCTGATCTACCAGAATGTGGTAATAGGCGTCCTTGAGATCTATGGAGCACATCCAAACACCTTTCTCCAATAGCGGGAGAATGGATTGTAAGGTGACCATCCGGAACTTGGACTTCTTGACTGAACGATTTAGGTTGCTGAGATCCAAAATGGGCCTCAAGTCCCCGGTCTTTTTTGGCACCAAAAAGAATTTTGAGTAAGTCCCTAATCCGGTCTGGTCTACGGGGACCGGTTGGATGACTCCTTTTTGAAGCAGCTTTGAAATTTCGATGGCTGCAATATCCCGTTGACTGGGTGGCGGGTCCGGGATTTTCGTGGATGGCGGGGGGGGGGATGCGAAAAAGGGATGATGTAACCTCCGGCGATGATTCGGAGCACCCATCGGTCCTGAGTGATACTCTCCCAGGCCTTTAGGTGCCTCAAAAAACGACCCCCGACTGGCTCCGGAGCTGCGCAGTCGGGCAATCCTTCAGGGATGCTGAAAGGTTGAAGAGCCACGAAAGGACTTGCAGTCTCCAGTGTTGCGGGGGCCTCTGCCACCTCTGGGACGGCGTCTCCCTGAAAAATTTCCCCCTCCTCTGCCTCTAGAAGGGGGATCATCCTGCTGTGAGGAGTAAGCCTTCTGAGATTTACGGAACCACATTTTCCCTCCTCTTTTAGCCTTGGGATAAGGCCGAAAGGGAGAGGAAAACCGTGCCCCTACGGCAGTCAAAGTCTTACCCTCTTGTTCACAGTGGGTCAAGGTGTCCTTTACATTGGGTCCAAACAAAGAGGACCCATCAAAGGGAGCGTCGGCAAAGGAAGACTTGAAGGCCTCCGCAAAATGACACAGGCGGAGCCAGGTTGTCTCCGTAGAGCAACACCCGTACCCGCCGCTCTACTCGCCCCCTCGGCCGCATACGAAATGAGCCTCATGGACGAGTTCGATATCGACGATAGAGTAGCCAACTGAGAGCTAACCGTCTGGGCCAACTGCTCCGGTAGGTTACCCGAGAGGGTATCTGAGAGTTCCTTGATCAGATCCCTCTGAAGTCTAGTGAAGTGCGTCAGGTAATTCAGAGACCTTAAGGTAAAGGCCGCTGAAGTAAGGGTGCACTTCCTGTACCGATCCATGCTCCTAGTCTCTTTATTAGGAGGATGGACGGATGTCGAAGCCTCTGCCACATCTTGCTGGGTAGCAGATGCCACCACCAAAGCATCTACAGCCACACCCTTGGTGAGAAATTCCTTTTCCGGGGGTGCTGACAAAAATTTGTTAGGGCGAGCAGGCACCGGTTCCACAGAATCTGGATGTTCCCACGCCCTTCGAGAGATCAAATCTAGGAGCTCATCGAAGGGCGGAGACACCCAGGAGGCGGAAGGCTGAGCCCCGAAGGCCTTGAGGAACACCGACTCGTCAGAGGAAGGGGGCTTGGTCTGCCAGCCGCCTCGTTGTTTGAGGATTTCCAGGATGTCCACAAAGGAGACATCATCCGAGGACGACTTGGGGGACCCTTCCGCATCATCAAGATCGGTGTCCGAGGTGAGAGACTCGTCAGGGGAGTCAACGTGCTTCCTCTTGCACTGTTTCTTTCTTGGGGCTTCCTCCAAAGACTCTTCAGAGGGACCTCCAGGAAGAGGGGGACCCCCAAAGGGGGTGACCTCAGGCCCCAGGGCTCCGCTGTCTTGAGACAGGGGGACTACAAAGGAACCAGTCTCCGTGCCTAGGGAAGGTGCCGGGGAGACGGTGGAGGTAGCCAAGGAAGATTTGGCCAAAGCACTCATGGCTCTAAAGGCCGGACCCCCAGACTCCTGGGAAGGTCCGACTCCCAAAGCCATAACAGCAGAAGGCACTCCCGCAGCCGACGCACAGAGAGAGAGGCTCGGAACCGAGAACATCGGTCCCGAAGCGTCACCCCCGGGGCCGACCGAAGAGGTCTGTGTACCGAACTCCGACCCGAAGGCCGGGGTAGGAGTACGGGTCGGAGCCGACCCGGAAACCTCCATCGGCTCCACCAGCACCGACTCCAACGGTGCCGAGGCTGTTGGAGGAGGAACCAAGGCTAAAGGGTGGACCATCGGCTCCGATGCCGACTGGGCTGGAGCCGAAACTAACTTTTTGAAGACTGGAGACTGAAACATCCTTTGGAGCACCCTGTCAATGTCCGAATCCGACATCTTGGAAGACCGGGAGGAGATGGAACGGGTCAGAGAAGACTTCTCCACCGGCTCCGAAGGACTGGGGGACCCGGCTCCGAATTGTCTCAATCAAATTCGGTACCGAAGGAGACTCCATTGTAATTTCCCTCGGTGCCGAAGAGGTCTTCGGCGCCGAGGGGGAAGAGTCTGAGCGGGCAACTCTCATCGCTCTGAAATCAGCGGAGCCGATGAAGGAGACCTGCCTCTCGAAGCTCCAGCCATCAGCTCCGAAGCCAGAGGAGTCGAGGCTGGAGGCATCGAGGCAGACCGTTCCGCCCTCGGCTCCGAAGTCCGTGGAGCCGATGGAAAAGCCTGCCAAGATTTCTTGATGGTCGGTTCTGAAGGACTGGTCGGAGCCGACGATTTCTTTTTCTTTGAGGAAGAAGAAGAGGAAGATAAAGCCTCTTCAAAAGTAGGTTTGATAAGCCCTTTTAGTATCAATTTGTTTTACCTCTCTTGGAGGACTCGAGAGGAAAAAGCGTGACACACGCTACAAGACTCCTGAAGGTGTTTGGGACCTAAACAGTACACGCATAGGGAGTGATCGTCCGTTATGGACATCTTGTAGCCGCATCTAGTACATTTTTTAAACCCAGAGGGTCTGTGCTCTTTAGACATAATGCCTCAGTTAGTAGTCACAGGAACAAAACATATATCTAACCCAGCACAATGGGTTTCAAGAACTCTCACTTTAAAGTTAAGCAAGAAATTCAACAATAAATCACATAACAGGAGGGCCAAGAACCCTCTAACTAAAAATGGGAACTTGCCCACCTAACGACACTCACACAAGAAAATTCACTCACGCGCGAGGGGAAGGCCACTCTAACTTAAACGGAAACCTTACCCTGAAATTTACCACAAAAAATCAGCAAAAACTCAATCATACACAACGATAGCCGTTAAAACAGCTTTTGGTTTAAATTTAAGAAAATTTCTGACAGAAAATTCTCAGAAAAAAAGCACTTAGCTCAGCCAAGTTCGAGACCACGTCTTAGCTTGTAAAGCGGCAAACGAGATCTGGGGAATTGGTGGTGGTGCATCCTGGGATATAGAATAGCTCAGCCAATAAGAGACTTCGCTCTATAGCATAGCGTGCCGAGTCGGAGCCGAGGATCGGCTCCGAACCCATCAGTACAGAATGTAGGCGAGATAGAATCACATAACATCTCTCTTTTGCATCCAGGTACCAAAAGTAATCCCTGTCCTGACAACAAAAAAATCTGATACAGAAATTGCTTCCCTCTTCAACTCCTTTTTCACTAACTCTATAGCTGAACTCACTAAGACCTTCCCCAACCATATCATCTCCCCTACACGCAATCCAACCCCCCTTCCTCTACTCAACCCTCCTTCCCCAATCCTCCCCCCACTTTCTATCTAAAAACTGTCCCGACCTCCTACATCAAAAAGCTTCTCTCTAAACTAAAGCCATGCTCCAGCGCCCCTAACAATATTCCCTCACTCTTCTTAAAGCTTGCAGCCGACGGTATTGCCATCCCTATCAGCATTCTCATTAACAGATCCATGCATGAATCTTACGTCCCCAAATTGTGGCGTGCAGCCTTTATCCTGCCACTCCACAAAGGAGGCAAAAACAATAGCATTTCTAACTTCTGACCCATAGCCATTCTTTCACCAATCTCAAAAATCCTTAAAAAATGCATCCATATCCAACTCATGCCCTTCCTCATCTATAACCAATTCCTTACCCCCACCCAACATGGCTTCCGTCCTGGCCATAGCACAATAACCGCTCTCCTCTCCTTTCTAGACAAAATAAACCTTGCTCGTGACTCGGGAGAAATTGTTTCCAACATTGTCCTAGACCTATCTAAGGCATTTGATACCATCTCCCATACCCACCTTCTAAATCATCTCTCCAACCTCAGTCTCTCTCAAAACTGCCTTACCTGGTTCCAAAGTTACCTCTCTAACAGATCCCAGGCCGTAAAATGGCAAAATGTCACCTCCACCTTCCTTCCTACCCCTATCGGGGTTCCCCAAGGGTCCATTCTAGGAACAATGCTCTTTAATATATTTATCAATGATCTTCACACTGCCATTCCCAACACACAAATTGTGCAATATACAGATGACTCTACTTTAATCTGTTCTGCTCCTAATCTTTCTGAACTCCAGGCTAAAACCCAATTAGCCTTCTCAACCACTGAGCACTGGATGCTTCAAAACCATCTCTCACTCAATGCCAATAAATCCAAAATCCTTCTTTTCTCTCCCTCTAAAACTATTACACTTGATAAGCAGTCCTTCAATATCCTCAGCCATGCCAACTCCACTATAGAAGTTGTCCCCTTTGCTAAACTTCTAGGGGTCACAATTGATGAACACCTGAAATTCGATACTCATGTCCAACTTAATATCAAAAAAACCCACCAGAAGCTAGGCATGTTATATAGAAACGCTCACTTTCTCTCTCCATCTACAAGGCAAACTCTAGCTTCTACCTATCTTCTTCCATCACTACTGTACGGTGCTCCACTTCTAACCAATCTATTACCACCTCTTCAAAGCTAGAAATGTGCTACAACAAAATTGCTAAATTCGCAACCAAATCTAAACACTCCTCTCATCACTGCACCTCTCTTCACAAGCTCACCTGGCTAGAGTTTCCTAACCACCTCCTCTTCCTTCAACTTACTACAGCCCACAAATTAGTCTTAAAACCCACTGCATGCCCTGCTCTTTCTAATATTTTACCATTCTACACCCCACACAGATCCCTTAGATCTGCTCAACAAAATCTACTTTCTGTATATAAACCAAAACACCCCCCTGGATAATTTCTCCTTTCCTATTCTCTTGCCAAAAAATGGAACTCCCTCCCATCCCTGCTTAGAACCACTTCAAACTTTGAACTCTTCAAATCTCAGCTCTACTCCCACCTCTCACAAAATTGGAAATGTAACTGCATTCTTCCCACCTAACTCCTCCTAATTTCACCTATGCATGTACTCCCTCTTGCTCTTACTCATTATTTTATATAATTATTTCTTTTTCCACCACAGCTTCCTTACTCTGAACCAACGATTGATTACCTTGTAAATATTGTACATATTAGAATAAGAAGTTATGTACCTACCATAACGTTCCATGTTAGTTGTCTTCTTCTCGCCTTCTTTCTTGCTGGATGGGTTCGGAGCCGATCCTCGGCTCCGACTCGGCCAATACTAAAGCTCGAGAGCTAATTCCACTGGCTCGAGGCTCCCCTATATCCCACAATGCTAGGCAGTAACTACTCAGATCTCGTTTGATAGCTATACCAAGCAACCCTAGTCTCCATAGCAATGGAGAAGGGAAACCCACCTCAATAACAACCTGCATGAAAGGTATCGCAGACCTAAGAAAGGAGAAAGAGGTGGAAGAAAGTACAGTTTTGTACCTACCATAAATGTAGATGTTCGAAGATCCACATTGCTGCAGTCCTTACATATGGGTAGTCCGCTGTCCTCGGTCGGCCCGAATATCAAAGCATTAGGCTGACGTCGGTCAAGGCGCTTAAGACTGACATCAGGACGTCAGGGTACAAATGCGCATGACCGACGTCATATCCTCAGTCTTTTCTTGCCCCAGATGTCAGAAGACCCTAAAAAGAAAGGCCAAAACCAAAAGACAGCAAAAAACAACCAACCACCCTTGCACTAATCATATGTACAATATATACAATATTCACAATATTCACAACCCAAACCACACAACCGCCTCTAACTACAGAGGGGAAGGAGGGAGGGTAAATTGGACTGCAGCAATGTGGATCTTCGAACATCTACATTTATGGTAGGTACAAAACTGTACTAAGTTCTTCATCTCACATTGCTGCAGTCCTTACATATGGGTAGAATCCCAAAGCAGAGGTAAGGGAGGATGGCAAAACTATAAAGCATTAGGAGCTGCCAAAATGCCCTGTAAAATTGCAGTGGCAAAACCAGCCCTAGATTTAGAGTAAAGTGGAAGGTGGTAATGCTTAGAGAAAGTATGCACTGAACTCCAAGTAGCTGCCTCCAAAATATCTTTAGTTGCCACCCCTTAAAAGCTGTAGAAGTGGCAGTAGCCCTAGTGGAATGAGGCCTAATCCCAGCTGGAATCTCCTTACCATGATGGGAATAACAGAAAGCAATACAAAACCCAATCCACTTAGAAATAGTTTGTTTTGAAACAGGCTTGCCCTGAGAACCCAAAGCAAATGAAACAAATAACTGCTGAGACTGCCTGAACCCTTTAGTTCTGCTCAAATAATATCGCAACTGCCTGTGTATATCCAAAGTGTGCAAAATCTTTTCCCCTTTATTTTGTGGGTTTGCATAAAAAGTAGGCAAATGAATAGTTTGGTTTAAAGCCACACTAGAATCCACTTTAAGCATAAAGGAAGGATTAGTACGCAAAGATACCCTATCCTTATGGAAAATTAAGAAAGGCTCAACCGCCATAAGGGCCTGTAATTCAGAAACCCTTCTCGCAGAGGTAATGGCCAACAAAAAAGCAGTCTTCCATGATAAATATTTCAACTCGGCAGTAGCTGCAGGCTCAAAAGGTTGTAGAGTGAGTTTCTCCAACACAAAATTGAGATCCCAAGCAGGAGTAGGAGCTCTCTGGGGGTCTTATATTCTTTGCCCCTCTAAGGAATTGCTTAAACAAAGGATGAGAAAACAATGGTGGGTCACAGTCATAGTGAGCAGAAATTGCTGTAGCATGAACCTTAATAGAGAAGGACAAACCTTTGTCCAGTAACTCAGTAAGATATTGAAGAGCCACACTTAAATTAGGCTTAGAAACATCAAATTCCTTTGCTGTACTCCAAAATAAAAATCTCCTCCATTTATCTGCGTACACTTTCCTTGTACTAGGCCTTCTGGCCTCCAAAATAACATTCAAAACTTGCTGTGGAAGCTGAGACCCTCCAGGGTTTAAAACAGAATATGCCAGGCTGTTAGATGTAGAGAGTGAAGTTTGACATTGAGTAAATGACTGTTCTCCTGAGACAGCAGGTGTGGAATCGAAGGCAAAGGCCATGGAGGCTCCCGTATCAGACTTCTCAGTAATGGGTACCAGTGCTGTCGAGGCCAATCTGGAGCTATTAAAATCATCTTTGGCCTGTCCTGTCTGACCTTCAGAAGTACCTTTGGGAGGAGAGGCAGAGGTGGAAAGGCATACACATGAAGATTGCTCCAATTGAATGAGAGAGCATCCACTTTCCAAGTTGTGGGATGAAACCTTTTTGTGCAAAACTTTGGCAGCTGGTAGTTTAGTGGAGAAGCGAACAGATCTATGTCTGGAGTTCCCCATAACACTGTCAATTTCTGAAATACATGAGAATCCAATTTCCACTCGTGGGGATCCATAATTTGTCTGCTCAACACATCTGCTAAGGAGTTCTGTGCTCCCGGCAGAAACCTTGCCTGAAGATTTAGCTGTAAACTGAGAGCAGTCTCCCACAAAATCATTGCTTGTCTGCATAGAGGATAAGAATCGTTCCCCTTGCTTGTTGATGTACCACATGACAGTTGTGTTGTCTGTTAGAACCAACACCTGCCCTGGAAGAAGTAAATCCTTGAAAGCTATTAATGCAAATTGGACTGCTAACATCTCCTTCAAGTTGATATGTAGATGTTGAAGTCTGGCAGGCCACGTGTCTTGTACCCACTTTCCATTTAGATGAGCTCCCCAAGCTTTGTCTGAGGCATCTGTCGTTAGAATCTGACTCGCCTCTGGCGGGTCACAGAGAGTCCCTTGTTTAGGTGACATTCCTGAGCCCACCACAAAAATTCCTTTTGAATGCAAGGTATTATCTGAATGACAGTGTCCATATCTTGGCAGTGCTGTGTCCATACATTTTTGAGATACCATTGTAGCTTCCTCATATGCAGTTTGGCATTGGGAAGCACCAGAATACAAGATGCCATGAACCCCAAGGCTTGAAGGACTGTCCTTGCAGTCAGCCTGGACTGATGAGACAATTGATGGAAGTAAAGAGAAAGATTCTTTTGTTTGTCCGGGGTCAAAAGGCCATCTGGGATGCTGTATTCAGTCTCACACCCAGAAAGCACATGTCCTGAGAGGGTACTAGACTGGACTTTATTTCGTTCACAGAATACCCCAGGCATCTTAGCACTGCTATCACATACTGTAAATGATGAAGAAGTTCGTCCTTTCCTTGGGCCAGAATCAGGCAATCGTCCAAATAAGGATAGATCTGTATTCCTCTTAGCCTGAAGAAAGCTATCACTGGAGCCAGAACCTTCGTGAACACTCTGGGCAGTAGATAAGCCAAAGGACAATGCAGAGAACTGATAATGAGAAGTCCCAGCCCGAAAACGCAGATACTTCCTGCAACTGAGCCTGATAGGAACATGAAGGTAAGCCTCCTTGAGATCCAGAGTCACCATCCAGTGATCTTTGCCCAGCAAAGGTAAAAGCTGTTGTAACGTCAACATTTTGAACTTGTGAATGTCCAGATAAGTGTTGAGGATAGATAAATCCAAAATTGGTCTCCACGTGTTCCCCTTCTTTGGTACTAGGAACAGGCGAGAATAAAATCCTAGGCCCACTTCTGGCAGAGGGACCGGTTGTATGGCCCCTATTTGAAGTAGCAGAGAAATTTGTTTGTGAGCCTCTAGTCTTTGCTGAGGAGGAACGTCCGGCATGCCTTTGAAAGGAGGCAAGGTATGGAAATAAAACTTGTAACCTTGGTGTATGATATCCAATACCCATCTGTCTTGGGTAATCAAACTCCAATTTTCCTTGAAGAGTGCCAACCTTCCTCCCAAAGGTGTTGCCAGGCAAGAAGGATCTGGCAGCTGAAAAGGTAGGTCATTGGGCCTGTTTACGAAAGGACTGGCCCCTGCCCTCACCCGAAGATTGTGCAGGTGAACTCCCTGTTCTAGGTCTGAAGGAGCTCTGAGCTCTGCCCCTACCACGTCTAGATCTACCCCTAGACTGAGAATCATAAGAAGGATACGTCCACCCCTTAGCAGGCCAATTCCTACTAAACTTGGAGGCTGAACTTGCAAAAATCTTTAACAGCCTGCATAGACTTAGCCTTGTCTTCCATTTTCTTCAAGACTGACTCCACAGGTGAACCAAACAACACATCAGACTGTAAAGGAGCATCCAAAATCCTTGTCTTAACATGGTCAGATAAATTCTGATCCCTCAGCCAGGCGTGCCTGCGAAGAACTGAACCAGTGGCAGCCACCCTAGACGAGGCCTGTACCGCATCAAAACCACATTGTAAAGAATGCTTACCCACCTGTTCAGAGACATGTACCAAATCTTGTAATTCTTTACACTCAATGCCTTCCGCCAGAGCATCTACCTTAGACTTCAATTGAGAAAGAAGATAGTTTTGATATTTCAACATATGAAACTGGCAATTCAAAGCCCTCATAGCTAAGGTGGAAGAAGTATAGACTTTCTTTCCCCATCTATCCAAAGCTCTGGCCTCTTTATCTGGAGGAACCGGATTTTTTACAACAGAGGCCTTGACACCCTTAGGTCCCTGACTAACAGTTTCTGGGTCCGCCCTAGGACTCTTATAAAGATATTTATGAGCCTCAGGCACCCTGTAATACCTATCCGGTTTAACAGGAGCAGGAGGCAAAGAATCAGGATTAAGTGAAGCCTCTGCAAACACATCTTCCACAACATCCAGAACAGGGGTATAGCCAAGGGCCTATGCTGGGGTAAAAGCAAAATTCCCTAAGCCTTTTCCTGGAATCAGAGAAGTCCTGACCTTCCCACTTAAAATGTTCCCTCATGGAATGAAGAGTCTCTGAAAAGAAAAATCCTCTGGAGGAGAAGCAGAAGGAGTCAATCATCTGCATCAGAATCAGAATAAGGAGAGTACTCCTGCAAGTCTTCAGCCGAAGACTCTGAAACATCAAGCCTGCTCAAAACTCCCCAACTCTGGCTCCACCCTAGGCCTCTTATCAGGAGGGGGCAAAGAACCTCTAATCAAAGTAATTAAATCTTCTGCCATTTTAAGCATGTGCTTCTTGGGCACAGACCCTGCTGAACTAGGAGTGACACCAACAGAAGCTAAACCTGACCTGCCTCTGGGAGAAGCCTTGGAAACAGAAGGAGAGGGCCTAACCACCCTAGGAAGGGAGGGGAGTACAGTAACCTGAGAAGCCCCTTCAGCCTGACCTGCCTCCTGAGAGACCACATCCTGCAATATCAAAGTCTCCCCCTGGGACTCCAGAGAAGCCTCCGTCGGAACCACCGGTTCCACTGGCCTCTAAAGAACCGGCGTCCGCACGGACGACTCTTCTTGCCTGGGTTTAGCTGCTTTGTCTTTGCGCTTCTTCAAGAAGCGGGCGGAGAATCCGGCGGCATATTATAATTGCACCGCTTCCAAGACCAACCTAGCACAATCTAACCTTCGCAATAGTGCGCTTATTGAACCTAGCACAAAGCGACACCCAACAACGTCGTGCTCAGGCCCCAAACAAGGAATACACAAAGAATGATAATCCCTATGCGGTATCTGCTTCCCACAAGAAATACAGTTATTCACTTTTTCTGACATCCGGTAAACCACTGAGGCAAGAAAAAACTAAAATATTCCCCAACGGGGTACTTAGCCAACTTTGACTCGGTCTGAAACTCCGAATTCGAAAAATTTCAGAACGACGAACGGCACTTGCAACGCTGCTTCTGCATCGGACCATGCGGCAAAAAAGACTGAGGATATGACGTCGGTCATGCGCATTTGTACCCTGACGTCTTGATGTCAGTCTTAAGCGCCTTGACCGACGTCAGCCTAATGCTTTGATATTCGGGCCGACCGAGGACAGCGGACTACCCATATGTAAGGACTGCAGCAATGTGAGATGAAGAACATCATGTGGGAATGAAGACTTCCAGAGGAAGATCACAAAGTGAATTCCTATCGGTCTGTCCAGGCTTGGGGGAAGGAGGGTGGGACGCAAGAAAGAAGGCGAGAAGAAGACAACTAACATGGAACGTTATGGTAGGTACATAAAGTACAGTTTTGTACCTACCATAAATGTAGATGTTCGAGTATCCACATTGCTGCAGTCCTTACTATTGGGTAGTCCGCTGTCCAGTCGGCCCGAATACCAAAGTATATGGCTGACGTCGGTCAGGGCGCATTAGACTGACGTCAGTACGTCAGGGTACTAATGCGCATGACCGACGTCATATCCTCAGTCTTTTCTTGCCCCAGATGTCAGAAGACCCTGAAAAGATAAGGCCAAAAACCAAAAACTCCCAAAATACCTGCACCAAAAATATATATACAATATATACACAATTAGCAGAATAAAACCTCACCTACACAACCACCCCTAAACACAGAGGGAAGGAGGGAGGGTAAATTGGACTGCAGCAATGTGGATACTCAAACATCTACATTTATGGTAGGTACAAAACTGTACTATGTTCTTCATTCCACATTGCTGCAGTCCTTACTATTGGGTAGAATCCCAAAGCAGAGGTAAGGGAGGCTGGCAAATCATAAGGAAGCAGGAACTGACAACATGCCTTGCAAAATAGCTGTGGCAAAACCAGCCCTAGACTTAGAGTAGAGAGGAAGGTGATAATGCTTAGAGAAAGTATGCACTGAACTCCAAGTAGCTGCCTCCAAAATATCCTTAGTTGCCACCCCCCTTAGAAATGCT
The DNA here is from genome assembly GCF_019279795.1 of Protopterus annectens. Lineage (NCBI taxonomy): Eukaryota > Metazoa > Chordata > Ceratodontiformes > Protopteridae > Protopterus > Protopterus annectens. The sequence continues at coordinate 1,909,004,233 of NC_056737.1, forward strand.
GTGGAAGTGGCAGTAGCCCTAGTGGAATGAGGCCTAATCCCAGCTGGAATCTCCTTGCCATGATGGGAATAACAAAATGCAATGCAACACCCAATCCACCTAGAAATAGTTTGTTTTGACACAGGCTTGCCCTTAGAACTCAAAGCAAAAGAAACAAACAAATGCTGAGACTGCCTAAAATCCTTAGTCCTGCTCAAATAATAACGCAATAGCCTGTGTACATCTAAAGTGTGCAAAATCTTTTCCCCTTTATTTTGGGGATCTGCATAAAAGGTAGGCAAATGAATAGTTTGGTTTAAAGCCACACTAGAAACCACCTTAGGCATAAAGGAAGGATTAGTACGTAAAGATACCCTATCCTTATGAAAAATCAAAAAAGGCTCCACTGCCATAAGGGCCTGCAACTCAGAAACCCTTCTTGCAGAAGTAATGGCCAACAAAAAAGCAGTCTTCCATGACAAGTATTTCAAGTCAGCAGTAGCCGCAGGCTCAAAAGGTTGTAGAGTAAGTTTCTCCAACACAAAATTGAGATCCCAAGCAGGAGTAAGAGCTCTACGTGCGGGTCTCATATTCTTTGCCCCTCTAAGAAATTGCTTGAACAAAGGATGCGAAAACAATGGTGGGTCACAATCATAGTGAGCTGAAATTGCTGCAGCATGAATCTTAATGGAAGAAAAAGACAAACCTTTGTCCAGTAACTCAGTAAGATATTGAAGAGCCACACTCAAATTTGGCTCAGTAATCTCCAAATTGTTTGCTGCACTCCAAAACAAAAATCTCTTCCATTTTTCTGCGTACACTTTCCTTGTACTAGGTCTTCTGGCTTCCATAATCACATTTAAAACTTGTTGAGGAAGCTGAGACCTGCTGTCTTTCAAAACAGAATATGCCAGGCTGTTAGATGTAGAGAGTGAAGCTTGACATTGAGCAGATGACCGTCCCTCTGAGACAACAGGTGTGGAATCAAGGGTAAAGGCCATAGAGGCTTCCTTACCAGACTCCTCAGTAATGGGTACCAGTGCTGCCGAGGCCAATCTGGAGCTATTAAAATTATCCTTGGCTTGTCTTGTCTGACCTTTAGAAGCACCTTTGGAAGAAGAGGCAGAGGTGGAAAGGCATACACATGAAGATTTTTCCAACTGAAAGAAAGAGCATCCACTTTCCAAGCTGTGTGATGAAATCCTTTGTGCAAAACTTTGGCAGCTGGTGGTTTAGTGGAGAAGCGAACAGATCTATGTCTGGAGTTCCCCATGACACTGTCAATTTTGAAATACATGAAGATCCAGTTTCCACTCGTGGGGATCCATGATTTGTCTGCTTAATACATCTGCTAAGGAGTTCTGTGCTCGGCAGAAACCTTGCCTGAAGAGTTAGTTGCAGACTGAGCAGTCTCCCATAAAATCATTGCTTGTCTGCACAATGGGTGCGAATGTGTTCCCCTTGTTTGTTGATGTACCACATGACAGTTGTGTTGTCTGTTAGAATCAACACCTGCCCTGGAAGAAGTAACTCCTTGAAAGCAATTAATGCAAACTGAACTGCTAACATCTCTTTCATGTTGATATGTAGATGCTGTAGTCTGACAGGCCACTTGTCTTGTATCCACTTTCCATTTAGATGAGCTCCCCAAGCAATATCTGAGGCATCTGTCGTTAGAATCTGACTTGCCTCTGGCGGGTCACAGAGAGTCCCTTGTTTAGGTGACATTCCTGAGCCCACCACAAAAATTCCTTTTGAATGCAAGGTATTATTTGAATGACAGTGTCCAAATCCTGGCAGTGCTGTGTCCACAAGTTTTTGAGATACCATTGTAGCTTCCTCATATGCAGGTTGGCATTGGGAAGCACCAGAATACAAGATGCCATGAACCCTAAGGCTTGAAGGACTGTCCTTGCAGTCAGCCCGGACTGAAGAGATAGATGATGGAAGTAACTGGAAAGATTCTTTTGTTTGTCCGGGGTTAAAAAGGCCATCTGGGCTGCTGTATTCAGTCTCACACCCAGAAAGCACATGTCTTGAGAGGGTACTAGACTGGACTTTATTTCGTTCACAGAATACCCTAGGCATCTTAGCACTGCTATGACATATTCCAGATGCTGTAGAAGATCTTCTTTTTCTTGAGCCAGAATCAGGCAGTCGTCCAAGTAAGGATAGATTTGGATTCCTTTTAGCCTGAAGTAAGCTATCACTGGAGCCAGAACCTTTGTGAATACTCTGGGTGCAGTAGATAAGCCAAAGGGCAATGCAGAGAACTGATAATGAGAATTTCCAGCTCAGCATGATACTTCCTGCAACTTAGTCTGATTGGCACATGAAGGTAAGCTTCCTTGAGATCTAAAGTTACCATCCAGTGATCTTTGCCCAGCAGAGGTAAAAGCTGTTGTAACGTCAACATTTTGAACTTGGGAATGTCCAGATAAGTGTTGAGGATAGATAAATCCAGAATTGGTCTCCACGTGCTCCCCTTCTTTGGTACCAGGAACAGGCGAGAATAAAATCCTAGGCCCCTTTCCGGCACAGGAACTGACTGAATGGCCCCTATTTGGAGCAACAGAGAAATTTGCTTGTGAGCCTCTGTCCTTTGAAGAGGAGGAATGTCTGGCATGCCTTTGAAAGGAGGCAAGGTATGGAAATAAAACCTGTAACCGTGGTGAATAATATCCAGAACCCATTTGTCTTGGGTAATTAAATCCCAATTTTCTTTGAAAAGAGACAGCCTTCCTCCCAAAGGTGCTGCCAGGCGAGAATGTACTGGCAGCTGAAAAGGTAGGTCATTGGGTCTGCTTACGAAAGGACTGACCCCTGCCCTCACCAGAAGCCTGAGCAGGGGAACTCCTGTCCTAGGCCTAAAAGAACCCTGAGCTCTGCCCCTACCACGTCTAGACCTACCCCTAGACTGGGAATCATAAGCAGGATAAGTCCATCCCTTAGTAGGCCAATTTCTACTAAACTTCGGAGGCTGCACCTGCAAAAAATCTTTAACAGTTTGCATAGACTTAGCCTTGTCCTCCATTTTCTTCAAAACTGCTTCCACAGGCGAACCAAATAACACATCAGACTGTAAAGGAGCATCCAAAATCCTTGTCTTAACATGCTCAGCTAAATTCTGATCTCTCAGCCAGGCGTGCCTACGAAGAACAGAACCAGTGGCAGCCACCCTGGAGGAGGCCTGCACAGCATCAAAACCACACTGCAAGGAATGTTTACCCACCTGTTCAGACACATGAACTAGATCCTGCAACTCTTTACACTCAATACCTTCAGCCAGAGCATACACCTTAGATTTCAACTGTGAAAGAAGATAATTCTGATATTTTAACATGTGAAACTGACAATTCAAGCCCTCATGGCTAAAGTGGAAGAAGTATACACTTTCTTTCCCCATCTATCCAAAGCCCTTGCCTCTTTATCAGGAGGGACAGGATTTTTAACAACTGAGGCCTTTACACCTTTAGGCCCCTGAGAGACAGTTTCTGGGTCTGCCCTAGGACTCTTAAAAGATACTTATGAGCTTCAGGCACCCTATAATACCTATCCGGTTTAACTGGGGCAGGAGGCAAAGAATCAGGATTCAGGGAAGCCTCTGCAAACACATCTTCCACCACATTCAAAACAGGAGGTATAGCTAAAGGCCTGTGCTGGGGTAAAACAAGAATTCCTAAGCCTTTTCCTGGAATCAGAGAAATCTTGACCTTCCCATTTAAAATGCTCCCTCATGGAATGCAGAGTCTCTGAAAAAGAAAAATCCTCAGGAGGAGAAGCAGAAGGAGTAGAATCATCCACATCAGAATCAGAGTAAGGAGGGTACTCCTGCAAGTCTTCAGCGAAGACTCGAAGCCTCGAGCATTGCTCAAAACTCTCAAACTCAGGTTCCACCCTAGGCCTCTTATCAGGAGGGGCATAGAACCCTAATCATAGTAATCAAATCCTCTGCCATTTTAAGCATATGTTTTTTAGGCAAAGATCCTGAAGTACTAGGAGAAACCCCCACAGAAGCTAAACTTGGCCTGCCCCTCAAAGGAGCCTTGGAAACTGAAGTGGAGGCTCTAACCACCTTAGGAAGAGAGGGAAGAACAGCCACCTGAGAAGCCCCCTCAGCCTGGCCTACTTCCTGAGAGGATACATCCTGTAACAGTAAAGTCTCTCCCTGAGACTCCAAAGAGACACCTGGCAAAACCTCCGGCTCCACTGAGCCTTCCAAAGAACCGGCGTCTGGGACTGTTGGTTCCTCCACCCTAGGCTTTGCTGCTTTATCTTTGCGTTTTTTAGCCGAAGCCGGCGTCGGGGCATCCGGCGGCATTTTATAATTACAACGCTTCCCAAACACTAACCTGGCACAGTCTAACCTTCTCTTAATAGTGCGTTTGTTAAATCTAGCACAAGAGCGGCATCCAACAACGTCGTGCTCAGGCCCTAAACAAGGTATACACAAAGTATGGTAATCCCTATGAGGTATCTGTTTCCCACAAGAAATACAGTTATTCACTTTTTCTGACATCCGGTTAAATACTGAGGCAAGAAAAAACCAAAATATTCCCCAACGGGGTACTTAGCCAACTTTGATTCGGTCTGAAACTCTGACTTCAGAAAATTTCAGAATGCCAACCTGCACTCGCAAAATTGCTTCTGCATCGGACCATGCGGCAAAAAAGACTAAGGATATGACGTCGGTCATGCGCATTAGTACCCTGACGTACTGACGTCAGTCTAATGCGCCCTGACCGACGTCAGCCATATACTTTGGTATTCGGGCCGACTGGACAGCGGACTACCCAATAGTAAGGACTGCAGCAATGTGGAATGAAGAGCATCTTCTTAATGTTAAGTTGTCTATCTCACCTTCATTCTTGCTGGCTGGGACAGCGTCCCTAGCACCTTATCCCGGGTGGCCTATCGGAACAGACTCTTGAGAACAGTGGAACCAAAGTTGGCATGGTTTCTGGAGACCATGTCCAATTTGTAATGTGAAATGAAGGTATGAGGAGAAGCCCAGGTGGCTGCTGCACAAATGGAATCTATTGGCAGCCTATCCTGAAAAGCTACGGATGTAGCTAATGCCCTAGTTGAATGAGTTCTAGGTCTTGAAGGTAGTTTTTGATGTCTGATCTCATAGATGAAGGTAATTGTAGAGGTGAGCCATCTAGAGAGGGACACTTTAGTAACAGGAAGGCCCAATTTCCCTTCCGCATATGACAGAAACAGTTGATCAGATTTCCTGAATTGTTTAGTCCTGTCTAAGTAATATCTAAGTTGGCGATGAACATCCAGAAAATGTAGCTTTTGTTCCGACCTGTTTGAATAGTTAGGAAAAGATGGGAGATCAATAATTTGGTTTAGGTTTGCTTGAGAGGAAACCTTAGGTAAAAGGATGGATTAGTACGGAGGATACCCTATCTTTGTGAAACACTAAGTAAGGAGGACGACTGCACAGAGCATGGAGTTCAGATACCCTTCTCGCTGAAGTTATAGCTACCAGAAAAAGTGTCTTCCAAGAAAGCAACTTCAGAGAACATGAAGGCGGTTCGAAGGGGAAGGATTAAGGATGCCAGAACCAAGTTCAATCCCATTGAGGCGGGGATCTTTGATTGGAGGTTTGAGAAGAAATATGCCCTTAAAAGGCTTTACAGAGTTTGTGAGCCATGATGCTAGACTCGAGACACCTACATGAAAATTAGATATGGCAGCCAGTTGAACTCTAATGGTAGATGCAGATGATCCTAAATGAAAGAGCTCTGCTAGAAAGTCTAGAATAGACTGGATAGGTGCAGAAAAGGGATCTATGCTTTTTGATGTTGCCCAAAAGAGAAGCGTTTCCATTTGCTACTATAAATCTTCGGGTAGAAGATTTATGAGAGGCTATCAAGATATCTCGGACCGAGCGAGATATTGAGGAAGCCTGGCTAAGGTCGAATCGGAGAAACCACGCTGTGAGGTTTAGAGAATGCAGAGATTGGGGCAGCTGACCCGATTGGTGGGTTAACAGATCTGGTACTGGGTCCAGATGCCAAGGCTGCTCCAAAAGGTAACGATGAAGAAACGGAAACCATATCTGTCGAGGCCAGTAAGGGGCAATGAGGATCATTGTCACTCTCAAAGCGATGGCTTTCTGAATTAGTTGAGATATCAGTGGAAAAGGGGGAAAGGCATATAGAAGTCCCCGGGGCCAATCGTGGACTAGAGCGTCTCTGGTGGGATGGCCTGGTAATGGGAAGAGAGTGAAGTCGTGACACTTGCTGTTTTGGGGAGTAGCAAAAAGATCGCAGCAAGGGTGGCCCCATCTTAGGAATACTTCTTCTAGAACTGATTTCTTCAGAGACCACTCATGGGGCATGAGAATTGCCCTGCTCAACTTGTCTGCAATCACGTTGGATTTCCCGGGAATGTGCGTTGCTATCAGAAAACGCTGAGAAGAGATCGCTCATTGCCAAAGTCTGAGTGACTCTCGACATAAAGGGTATGATCTGGTTCCGCCTTGTTTGTTGATGTACCACACTACGGACATGTTGTCCGTCTGAATTGCAATAGTCCCAGTGGGAAGAGAGTCGTGAAGGGCTTGCAACGCTAAAAGCACTGCTCTCATCTCCAAGACATTTATGTGCAAGTGGCACTCGAAAGGTTGCCACATGCCTTGGACGGTCCTGCCCTGATAATCCCCCACCCGACCAGGGAGGCGTCTGTTGTCAACGTGGCGACGGGGGGGGGGGGTGAAGGGTCTTCCTCGGAAAACCTGAGGTGATGTGATCCACCAAGACAGTTGATTCTTGCATGATTGCGTTATCAATATGGTATGGGACATCAGGAACTGTTGGAAGGACCATTGAGTAAACAGCATCCATTGGAGGATCCTCATGTGAGCGAGCTAAGGGAGAAGGGAATAGCTGCTGCCATGAGTCCTAACACCTTCAAAACTAGTCTGGCTTTGACTTTGTTGCATTGTAAGAGAAGGAAAGTACAGTTTTGTACCTACCATAAATGTAGATGTTCGAAGATCCACATTGCTGCAGTCCTAACACTTGGGTAGTCCGCTGTCCCTCGGTCGGCCCGAATATCAGAGTATAAGGCTGGCGTCGGTCAAGGCGCATTTGACTGACATCAGAACGTCAGGGTACAAATGCGCATGACCGTCGTCATATCCTCAGTCTTTTCTTGCCCCAGATGTCAGAAGACCCTAAAAAGAAAGGTCAAAACCCATAGACAACAACTAAACAACCAACCAGCCTAACACCAAAAATATGTACAATATATACAATATATACAATATGCAATATACCTCAGATGGATAACCCAACCCCCACAACCACCTCAAACTACAGAGGGGAAGGAGGGAGGGTAAATTGGACTGCAGCAATGTGGATCTTGAACATCTACATTTATGGTAGGTACAAAACTGTACTATGTTCTTCATCTCACATTGCTGCAGTCCTAACACTTGGGTAGAATCCCAAAGCAGAGGAAAGGGAGGATGGCTAAACTATAATGAAGCAGGAGCTGCCAAAATGCCCTGCAACACAGCAGTGGCAAACCCAGCCCTGGATTTAGAGTACAGTGGAAGGTGGTAATGCCTAGAGAAGGTATGCACTGAACTCCAAGTGGCTGCCTTCAAAATATCCTTAGTAGCCACCCCCCTCAAAAAGCTGTTGAAGTGGCAGTAGCCCTAGTGGAATGAGGCCTAATCCCAGCTGGAATCTCTTTGCCATGATGGGAATAACAGAAAGCAATGCAAAATCCAATCCACTTAGAAATAGTTTGTTTTGACACGGGCTTGCCCTGAGAGCACAAAGCAAAAGAAACTAATAACTGCTGAGATTGTCTGAACCCTTTAGTTCTGTCCAAATAATATCGCAACTGCCTGTGTACATCTAAAGTGTGCAAAATCTTTTCCCCTTTAGTTTGGGGATTTGCATAAAAAGTAGGCAAATGAATAGTTTGGTTTAAAGCCACACTAGAAACCACTTTAGGCATAAAGGAAGGATTAGTACGTAAAGATACCCTATCCTTATGGAAAATTAAGAAAGGCTCAACTGCCATAAGGGCCTGCAATTCAGAAACCCTTCTAGCAGAGGTAATGGCCAACAAAAAAGAAGTCTTCCATGACAAATATTTCAACTCAGCAGTAGCTGCAGGCTCAAAAGGTTGTAGAGTGAGTTTCTCCAACACAAAATTGAGATCCCAAGCAGGAGTAGGAGCCCTTCGTGGGGGTCTTATATTCTTTGCCCCTCTAAGAAATTGCTTGAACAAAGGATGAGAAAACAATGGTGGGTCACAATCGTAGTGAGCTGAAATTGCTGCAGCATGAATCTTAATAGAAGAGAAGGACAAACCTTTGTCCAATAACTCAGTAAGATATTGAAGAGCCACACTTAAATCAGGCTCAGAAACATCCAAATCCTTAGCTGCACTCCAAAATAAAAATCTCTTCCATTTATCTGCGTACACTTTCCTTGTACTAGGCCTTCTAGCTTCCAAAATCACATTCAAAACTTGTTGTGAAGTTGAGACCCTCTATGGTTTAAAACAGAATATGCCATGCTGTTAGGTGAAGAGAGTGAAGTTTGACATTGAGCAAATGACTGTCCTCCTGGGACAACAGATGTGGAATCAAAGGCAAAGGCCATGGAGGCTTCCGTACTAGACTTCTCAGTAATGGGTACCAGTGCTGTCGAGGCCAATCTGGAGCTATCAAAATCATCCTTGGCTTGTCCTGTCTGACCTTCAGAAGTACCTTTGGGAGGAGAGGCAGAGGTGGAAAGGCATACACATGAAGATTTTTCCAACTGAAAGAAAGAGCATCCACTTTCCAAGCTGTGGGATGAAACCGCTTTGTGCAAAACTTTGGCAGCTGGTGGTTTAGTGGAGAAGCGAACAGATCTATGTCTGGAGTTCCCCAGGACACTGTCAATTTCTGAAATACATGAAGATCCAGTTTCCACTCGTGGGGATCCATGATTTGTCTGCTTAACACATCTGCTAAGGAGTTCTCTGCTCCCGGCAGAAACCTTGCCTGAAGACTTAGTTGTAAACTGAGAGCAGTCTCCCACAAAATCATTGCTTGCCTGCATAGAGGATAAGAATGTGTTCCCCCTTGCTTGTTGATGTACCACATGACAGTTGTGTTGTCTGTTAGAATCAACACCTGCCCTGGAAGAAGTAAATCCTTGAAAGCTATTAATGCAAACTGGACTGCTAACATCTCCTTCATGTTGATATGTAGATGTTGTAGTCTGGCAGGCCACTTGTCTTGTATCCACTTTCCATTTAGATGAGCTCCCCAAGCTTTGTCTGAGGCATCTGTCGTTAAAATCTGACTCGCCTCTGGCGGGTCACAGAGAGTCCCTTGTTTAGGTGACATTCCTGAGCCCACCACAAAAATTCCTTTTGAATGCAAGGTATTATTTGAATGACAGTGTCCAGATCCTGGCAGTGCTGTGTCCATACATTTTGAGATACCATTGTAGCTTCCTCATATGCAGTTTGGCATTGGGAAGCACCAGAATACAAGATGCCATGAACCCTAAGGCTTGAAGGACTGTCCTTGCAGTCAGCCCGGACTGATGAGATAGTTGATGGAAGTAAAGGGATAGACTCTTTTGTTTGTCCGGGGTTAAAAGGCCATCTGGGATGCTGTATTCAGTCTCACACCCAGAAAGCACATGTCCTGAGAGGGTACTAGACTGGACTTTATTTCGTTCACAGAATACCCCAGGCATCTTAGCACTGCTATCACATATTCCAAATGTTGAAGAAGCTCTTCCTTCCTTGAGCCAGAATCAGGCAGTCGTCCAAATAAGGATAGATCTGTATTCCTTTTAGCCTGAAGAAAGCTATCACTGGAGCCAGAACTTTCGTGAACACCCTGGGCAGTAGATAAGCCAAAGGGCAATGCAGAGAACTGATAGTGAGAAGTCCCAGCTCGAAAGCAGATACTTCCTGCAACTTAGTCTGATAGGAACATGAAGGTAAGCCTCCTTGAGATCCAAAGTTACCATCCAATGATCTTTGCCCAGCAGAGGTAAAAGCTGCTGCAACGTCAACATTTTGAACTTGGGAATGTCCAGATAAGTGTTGAGGATAGATAAATCCAAAATTGGTCTCCACGTGTTCCCCTTCTTTGGTACTAGGAACAGGCGAGAATAAAATCCTAGGCCCCTTTCTGGCATAGGAACTGGCTGTATGGCCCCTATTTGGAGTAACAGAGAAATTTGCTTGTGAGCCTCTATTCTTTGTTGAGGAGGAATGTCTGGCATGCCTTTGAAAGGAGGCAAGGTATGGAAATAAAACCTGTAACCGTGATGTATGATATCCAGTACCCATCTGTCTTGGGTGATCAAACTCCAATTTTCTTTGAAAAGTGCCAACCTTCCTCCCAAAGGTGCTGCCAGGCGAGAAGGTTCTGGCAGCTGAAAAGGTAGGTCATTGGGTCTGTTTACGAAAGGACTGACCCCTGCCCTCACCCGAAGACTGTGCAGGAGAACTCCCTGTTCTAGGCCTGAAAGAGCCCTGACCTCTGCCCCTGCCACGTCTAGATCTACCCCTAGACTGGGAATCATAAGAAGGATCGTCCACCCTTTAGTAGGCCAATTTCTACTAAACTTTGGAGGCTGAACCTGCAAATATCTTTAACAGTCTGCATAGACTTAGCCTTGTCTTCCATTTTCTTTAAAACTGCCTCAACAGGAGAACCAAACAAGACATCAGATTGCAAAGGGGCATCCAAAATCCTAGTTTTAACATGGTCAGATAAATTTTGATCCCTCAGCCAGGCATGCCTGTGAAGAACTGACCCAGTGGCAGCCACCCTAGACGAGGCCTGTACAGCATCAAAACCACATTGCAAAGAATGCTTACCCACCTGTTCAGAAACATGCACTAAATCTTGTAACTCTTTACAATCAATACCTTCCGCCAGAGCATCAACCTTAGATTTCAACTGTGAAAGGAGATAATTTTGATATTTCAACATGTGAAACTGGCAATTCAAAGCTCTCATGGCTAGAGTGGAAGAAGTATAAACTTTCTTACCCCATCTATCCAAGGCCCTGGCCTCTTTATCTGCCGGAACCGGATTCTTGACAACAGAAGCCTTAACACCCTTAGGCCCCTGGCTAACAGTTTCTGGGTCTGCCCTAGGACTCTTAAAAAGATACTTATGAGCTTCAGGCACCCTTTAATACCTATCCGGTTTAACAGGAGCAGGAGGCAAAGAATCAGGATTAAGAGAAGCCTCTGCAAACACATCTTCCACCACATTCAGAACAGGAGGTATAGCTAAAGGCCTATGCTGGGGTAAAACAAAAATTCCCTAAGCCTTTTCCTGGAATCAGAGAAATCCTGACCTTCCCATTTAAAATGCTCTCTCATGGAGTGAAGGGTCTCTGAAAAGAAAAATCCTCAGGAGGAGAAGCAGAAGGAGTAGAATCATCCACATCAGAATCAGAATAATGAGAATACTCCTGCAAGTCTTCAGCCGAAGACTCAGACACATCGAAGCCTGCTCATAATCCCCAACACAGGTTCCATCCTAGGCCTCTTATCAGGAGGGGCATAGAGCCTCTAATTAAAGTAATTAAATCTTCTGCCATTTTAAGCATGTGCTTCTTGGGCACAGAACCTGAAGAACTAGGAGGGACACCCACAGAAGCAAAACTAGACCTGCCTCTAGGAGAAGCCTTGGAAGCAGAAAGAGAGGGCCTAGACACCTTAGGAAGGGAGGGGAGTACAGTTATCTGAGAAGCCCCTACAGCCTGACCTGCCTCCTGGGAGGCCACACCCTGTAAAAACAAAGTTTCTCCCTGGGACTCCAGAGAGGCCTCCGTCAGAACCACCGGTTCCACTGACGCCTCTAAAGAACTGGCGTCCGGTTCGGACGACTCCTCTAACCTAGGTTTAACTGCCTTGTCCTTGCGCTTCTTTGAGGAAGCCGGCGTCGGAGCATCCAACGGCATATTGTAATTGCACCGCTTCCCAAAGACCAACCTGGCACAATCCAACCTTCGCTTTATAGTGCGTTTATTGAACCTAGCACAAAAGCGACACCCAACAACGTCGTGCTCAGGTCCCAAACAAGGTATACACAAATTATGGTAATCCCTATGCGGTATCCGTTTCCCACAAGAAATACAGTTATTTACTTTTTCTGACATCCGGTAAACCACTGAGGCAAGAAAAAAACAAAATATTCCCCAACGGGGTACTTAACCAACTCTGACTTCGGTCTGAAACTCCGAATTCGAAATATTTCAGAACGCCGAACGGCACTTGCAACACTGCTTCTGCATCGGACCATGCGGCAAAAAAGACTGAGGATATGACATCGGTCATGCGCATTTGTACCCTGACGTTCTGATGTCAGTCAAATGCGCCTTGACCGACGTCAGCCTTATACTCTGATATTCGGGCCGACCGAGGGACAGCGGACTACCCAAGTGTTAGGACTGCAGCAATGTGAGATGAAGAACATCTTGTTTTCGAATGTCTGACACACTGCTCTGTGAGTCTGGCTGAAAGATTGAGTGTGTCCAAGGTGGCGCCTACAAAGGTAATAGATTGACAAGGCGACAAGGCAGATTTTCTGAAATTTATTGAAATGCCTAGAGCTTGGCAAGTTTGGATGGTGAAGTCCCTGGATAGAAGAAGTTGATGTCTGGTGGTGGCGGTAAGGAGCCAGTCATCTAAATATGGAAACACCTGGAATCCTTGATGTCTCAAGTCAGCCGCGACCACTGCCATGCATTTGGTAAACACACAGGGGGCTGTAGTGAAACCAAAGGGCTAGTAGTGACTGGCTCCCAGCCTGAAGCGGAGAAATCTTCTGGAGCATCTGTTCATCTTGATATGGTAGTACGCGTCCTGAAGATCTATCGAGCACATCCAATTGTCCTGACCCAAGAAGGGTAGAATGGACTGTAGCGTGACCATCCGGAATTTTGTTTTCCTGACATACTTGTTTAAGTTGCTGAGATCCAGTATGGGTCTCCAGTCCCCTGTTTTCTTTGGTACCAAAAAGAATTTGGAGTAGATTCCGGATCCTTGCTGGTCTGCTGGGACTGATTGGATAGCTCTTTTTGATAGCAGCTTTGAAATTTCTAATGCTGCTTGTTCCCTTAGACTGGGTGGAACATCTGGAAGAGATCCTTCGGGTTGAGATGGGATGTGAATAAAGGGAATTTTGTAACCCTCGGATATGATCGACTGTACCCATTTGTCTTGAGTAAGGGAAAGCCAGGCTTTTGGGTACAGGGATAACCTTCCCCCGACTGCCTCCGAAGGTGGACAGCCGGGCAGCCCCTCAGGGATGCTGAAAGGGTTTATCAGAGAACGTTTCTCTGCTACCCTGGTTTTGCGGACCTCCTCTGCCTCTAGGGCGGTGTCTATTATTATTCCCCCCTCTGCCTCTAGAGGGGAATCGTCCTTGTGCGTCAGATGAGACTCCCTGGGATTGTTTATGGAACCACATCTTTCCTCCCCTCTGACCTTTGGGATAGGGTCTAGAAGGGGTAGAAAAACGGACTCCTATGGCAGAGAGAGTCTTACCTTCTACCTCACACCTGGTCAATGTATCCTTCACCTGTGGACCAAACAAGGATGATCCATCAAAGGGAGAATTGGTGAAGGATGCCTTGAAAGGGTCCGCAAAATTGCACAGCTGCATCCAGGCGTGACTGTGCCTGCGGCTCTACTCGCCCCATCCGCAGCATATGAGATAAGCCGCATGGAGGAGTTAACGATGGAATTCAGGGTTGCCAACTGGGAGTTCATTCTGTCTTGGAACCCCTCAGCTGTAGGATCCTTTATCACTTCACTCATATCCTTGAGTAAATCTCTCTTGAGACGAGTGAATTGGCATAAGTAGTTCAGCGACTGCATTGAAAAGGTCGCTGATGAGAACATCCGCTTACCATACCTGTCCATGGTCCTAGATTCCTTATTAGGAGGATGGACAGGAACCGAAGGATCGGCTAACTCCTTCTTAGTGGCCGCAGCCACCACCATGGCATCAACGGGGACACCTTTGGATAAAAAATCTTTATCTCTAGGGGCAGTAATAAACTTAGATGGCCTCCTCGGGGTGGGTTCCACTGAATCAGGAGCCGTCCAGGCCTTCCTTGCCACCACTTCCATAAGGGGGTCAAAGGGATGGGACACCCAGGAGGTAGAAGGGCGAGAGCCAAACGCCTCAAGATACACCGACTCATCCTCCGAATGGTTAAGGGCTGGCCAGTTCCCCCTCTGTTTCAGGATGTCAGCAAAGGAGGCATCCTCAGAGGGGGATCAAGGGGAACCTTCAGAATCCTCTAAGTCAGTGTCAGAGGTGATAGACTCAGGGGAGTCAATGTGCTTGCTCTTGCACTGCCTCTTCCTAGGGATATCTCCTACTGGGTCAGGAGAGGCCTTGGAAGGAGGAGGAAATTCCCAATGGGGAAACTTGAGGAGTTGGCTCTCTGCGGTCTAATGCAAGGGGGTGGGTAGAAATCACCACAGGCACTGAAGATGGAGGGGATGACGGAGCTGACTGTGGGGCAGACCCTGGTTCTAGCACGCTCCGCATGACCTCGAAGGCACCCCTATCAGGCAAGGCCGGAGGTCCCCGCTCTGAAGAGACAAGGACCCCCCCCCGGCACCGACAGGGATGGCTCCGAGGCCGATGGAGCCGAACTCACCAGCGCCGAAGCCCCGAGAGGGAGAGTGGGGTCCGATGCCACTTGCCCCCTCGGAGCCGACGAGGGAAGCTCGGCGCCGAGATCCCTCCAAGGAGATCGGAGCAGACGACAGAGCCGAAAGGGAAGGTATCGGATCCGACGCACCAACAGTCATGGCTCCGACGAGCCCTGGCTCCAAACTCAAAAAAGTCGGAGGAGGAATACATTGGGGAACGGAAATAGTCACTGACTGCTGAGTCGGGCTATGTAGCATTTGGGCCAGTGCCTCGGACTTGAGAAGTCTACTCACTACCTTTTGCAAATCGTGGTCAGATAGCCTGGAAGACCGTGAGGAATGTGTTCTATGGCTCCGTTCAGAAAGAAGAGGGGATCCTGGTGCCAAGTGCATGGAGCCGATAGAGGGGGATCTAAATCTCTTCCTAGAAGGTTGCTCTGATAAGAGTATCGGAGCCAACGGAGTTTTATCAACCTCGGCTCCAGCTGGAGCTGAGGTAACAGTATGAGGCTTGGAAACATCAGCGCCGGCCGGAGCCGATGTCGAAGCAGACTTTACATTTCCAGAAGTCGACTCAGAAACCGGAGCCGACTGTTTGGAAGTTTTAGAAGGCTTCCCCGACACAGACTGAGTCGAGGGGCCTTCAGGCTTTAATAAGCCACGCAAGATTAATTTATTCTTGCATTCCTGCAGGACTCTAGGGCTAAAACCATGGCAAACAGCACAAGAGTCCTGCAGGTGCAAAGTTCCCAGGCAGTACACACAAGAAGCGTGACCGTCCGTCAGAGACATTTTCTGACAGCACGAGTCACACTTCTTGAAGCCTGAGACCTTAGACATAATAAAAGGTCCAAGAAAACACACACACAGGCCTTAATTAAAAATAAATTACCAGTCACACAAGGGGACTATAAGGGGCCTAAGGCCTAAAACTAAAGGGGAATAAAAGAAGGAATTAAAGGCAACAAAGTTGTCGAACCAGGAAAAAGGGAATTTAAAACTAAAGGTTTTAGTAAAAAAGGGTACCAGGGGTCTAAGAATTGAAAAAATTTAGAATTAAATTCTTCACTAACCTGCCAGAGCCGGTAGAAAAGCACCTAGTCAGCTAAGCGGCAAACGAGATCAGAGTAGTTACCGCCTAGCATTGTGGGATATAGGGGAGCCTCGAGCCGGTGGAATTAGCTCTCGAGCTTTAGTACTGGCCGAGTCGGAGCCGAGGATCGGCTCCGAACCCATCCAGCAAGAATGGAGGCGAGATAGACAACTTAACATTGTGTGTTTATTAGTTAGATGTTGCCGTAGGTGGATGGGATGACATTTACATAAGGACCATGCTCTTCAATACCCCCTCTCTCTGTTAACTTGTTCCCCATTTTTGTTCTCTCTTTCTTTGTTGACTTTTAACACGATACAACTCCTTATATAAGAATTTTTCATTTGTTTGCTAATAACATTTATAATTGTATCTATAATTGTATGCTTGTTGAAATATTCGTAATGCGGGGCTCTTCTCCCCAGGCCTAAATGTAAAACACTATGTTTGTTTTAACTGTATGCATTGCGGAGCTTTTCTCCCCGGGCCTCCACTGAAAACGGGCCCTCTGGGCCCAGTGAACCTCCCCAGTTATCGAACTGGAAATAAATAAAATAAATAAATAATGAGTAACAGCTGGTTTGGCAGTAAAATAATTAAATGGTCAGCATGTATGCTAAATCTTTAAAAGGCTGTATTGTGGACCAGCACTGGATGAAAAAAGTACAGTTGTCTACACTTACCATAAATGTAGATGTTCGAGTGCATTCACTGCTGCAGTCCTATCCAATGGGTTATCCGGCTCCCGGTAGCCCTCGATAGGCCAGAATACCAAAGGTAAGTAAAAATGACATTGGCTGTTGTTGGCTGTACAGGATGTCAGGGCATCCGATACAAAAGGAAGCAGCTGTCACTTCCTCAGTCTTTCTTGCCATAACAGTCAGAAGCCCCCAGAAAACAAGGCTTAAACCAAAAGCCATTTTGGCAAATACCAAATTTAGCCTGTACCTTAGGAAGAGAGAAAAAGGGGAAGGAGGGAGGGAAACCAAGACTGCAACAGTGAATACATTTAAACATCTACTTTTATGGTAAGTGTACACAACTATACTATGTTCATCATGTTTCACTGTTGCAGTCCTAACCAATGGGTTGATTACCAAAGCCCAGAGAAAAGGGAGGAGGAACCAACAGAATCAAGGATAGGAGATAATGCCCTGCAGAACAGCAGTGACAAACCCTGTCCTGGCTCTTGAAAACAAAGGCAAATTATAATGCTTTGTGAAAGTGTGAACAGAAGACCATGTGGCAGCCTCCAAAATGTCTTTAGTAGGGACACCCCTTAAAAAGGCTGCAGAAGTGGAAGCTGCTCTAGTTGAGTGGGTCCTAACCGCTTTAGGAGTAATCTTGCCATAAAAGGAATAACAAAAAGTAATACAATGTGCAATCCATTTAGAAATGGTTTGCTTAGAAATAGCCTTGCCCTGGGCTCCAGGGGCAAAACTGACCAATAACTGTGCTGATTTCCGAAGGTCTTTAGTCCTGTTCAGGTAAAACCTGAGCTGTCTATGCACATCAAAAGAATGTAGGATTCTTTCACCTCTATTTCGAGGATTAGGAAAGAAGGTAGGAAGGTGTATGGACTGATTAAGAGTCAGGCTAGAAACCACCTTAGGCATAAAGGAGGGGTTGGTTCTCAGAGAGACCCTATCGGAATGGAAAATAAGAAAAGGCTCCACAGCCATCAAAGCATGCAGCTCCAAAACCCTCCTTGCTGAAGTTATAGCCAAGAGAAAGGCTGTCTTCCACAAGAGAAACTTTAAATCTGCAGTGGCAGCTGGCTCAAAATGAGGAAGAGTGGGTTTCTCTAGAACAAAATTAAGATCCCAGGCTGCAGTAGGTGTCATTTTGGGAGGTCTTAAGTTGCAAGCACCTCTGAGAAACATTTTCATCAGGGGATGAGAGAAATGAGTTCAAAAAAACAATGAGCAGAAATGGCTGAAGCATGGAGCTTGACAGAGGAAAAAGAAAGACCACTCTGAGGTAAATCAGCCAGGTATTCCAGGATCAGAGAAAGGGTAGGATGAGAAGAAGATTCCCCTCTAGCCTGCATCCAATAAGAGAATCTTTACCATTTGCCAGCATAAAGACTTCCTAGTGCTAGGCCTCCTGACTTCCCTCAGCACATCAACTACCTGCTGGGAAAGGGAAGAAGAAAAGGATGGAGTCATACAATGAGCCATGCTGCCAAATGGAGAGACTGACGATGAGGATGTAGGATGGTTCCCCGTTCCTGAACCAAAAGATCTGACTTCAGAGGAAGCTGCCAAGGAGAAAATTGAGAGAGACTGCTAAACAGTGGATAACAATGCTGTCTGGGCCAGTCCGGAGCTATGAGAATAGTCCTTGCTCGTTCGTCCCTGATCTTCAATAATACTCTGGGAAGAGGAGGGAAGGCATAAACTGACAGCAGTGTCCAAGGGAAGGACAGAGCATCCACTTTCCAAGCTCTGCTGTGATGCTGTCTGGTGCAAAAAAGAGGCAGAAGATGGTTGTCTGTAGAGGAGAAAAGATCCACTTGAGGAGTGCCCCAACGGTGAATGATGCTGCAAATAAACTGCTCTGTTCAGCTGCCACTCGCGAGGATCCAGGGTCTGTCTGCTCAACTGGTCTGCCCAAAACACTGAACCTTCCTGGAAGAAACTGAGCTAGGAGATGCAGGCCCAGGGATCCTGCTATGGACCAAAGACTCATGCTCTGTCTGCAAAGAAGGTAAGAATGAGTCCCTCCCTGCTTGTTGATGTACCATATGACTGTGGTGTTGTCTGTCCTGACAAGCAGGTTCCCTGGAGAAAGAAGATGCCTGAAAGCTAGTAAGGCCTGCTGGACTGTCATCAACTCCTTTAAATTTATGTGCAGGTGCATCTGCTGGGCATTCCAACTTCCCTGTATGCATCTGCCATCCACGTGAGCTCCCCAGGCGTAGTCTGATGAGTCTGTGGTAAGAACATGAGTGGCAAGGGGTGGGCGAAAAGGCATGCCTTTGTTTTGTAGACAGGATATTGACCACCATAGAAACTCTGTCTGCAGACATGGAAGCAGAGGAATTTTCACATCCCGGTCCTGTGTGTGTTGACACCAAATGTTCTTGAGGTACCACTGCAATTTCCTCATATGCAGTCTTGCATATGGAATCATGAGAATGCAAGAGGCCATGAATCCCAGAGCTTTCAGGTTTTTCCTTGCAGGGAAGCTGGGACAGACTTGCCAAGTCCTTGCAGTAAACCGAAAGAGTTGTCTGTTTCTCCTGGGTGAGATATATATCATCTGGGCCGGCTGTGTTCAGACTCGCTCCCAGGAATGTTATCTCTTTGGATGGCACCATTTTTGACTTTTTCCTCATTGAGACTGTAACCCAGGGAAGAGAGAAGAGTCTTTACAAATTCTAGATCCTTTAACAGCTGTTCCTGAGAATTTGCTTGAATTAGACAGTCGTCCAAGTATTGATAAATCTGAACTTTCTTCTGCCTGCAAAAAGCAATGACTGGAGCCAGGCACTTGTGAAAACTCTGGGAGCAGTAGATAAGCCAAAGGGCAGCACAGAGAATTGATAATGTTGCTTGCATACCCTGAAACAAAGGTATTGCCTGAAACTTTCCCTGATAGGGATGTGCAGATAAGCTTCTTTGAGATCCAACGTTATCAGCCAGGAATCCTTTTCCAACATTGGCAGCAACTGATGCAGAGTGAGCATTTTGGAATTATCAAGAAAGAGTTCAGGATGGAGAGATCTAGGATAGGATGCTAGGTGCCTTCTTTTTTTGGAACTAGGAAAAGTATGGAATAGAAACCCTGGCCTACCTGCTGAGCAGGAAATTATTATATTGCTCCCAGATGTAACAGAAACAAAATTTGCTTTTCTACTTCTGCCTTTTGGTTTGGAGGAGCGTCTGGGAATCCTTTGGGTACTGGAAAGGGGTAGAAAGAAAACTTGTGTCCTAGGGATACAGTTCTGAGTACCCATTTGTTGTCTGTGATGGTGTCCCAGACATTTGCAAAAGGGGCCAACCTTCCCCCTAAAGGACTCTTCGGACAGGCAATAAAAGGCAGAAGATGGACATAGTCATTGAGAATGTTTAGACTGAGATGCAAGCTTAGAACTTCCCTCCTTGGAAGAGGAAGCCTGCCAATGCTTAGACCTTTGAGGGGTAGCCACCTGTCCCCTAGAAGATTTGTGACCTTTAGTCCTAGAACGGTTCTGTCTGCTGGTATCAGGGAACGTCCAACTCTTAGAAGAGTAATTCCTGCTAAAGCGAGGAGGCTGAATTTGCTTAAAGTCTTTAACTGTCTGCATGGACTTGGCCTTGTCCTCCATCTTCTTGAGCTCTACACCTCTGCTTTGCTGCCAAAAGACTGCCCTTATGCAAAGGTACATCTAAAAGCTTAGCCTTGACAGGCTCTGGTAGGGGCTGCTCCCTGAGCCAAGCGTGCCTTCTAATAACAGAGCCAGTAGCTGTAGCCCTACAGGAGGCTTCTAGAATGTCAAAACCACAATGCAAATGATGTTTATTGACAAGACTGGCAGAATTCAGCAAATCCTGCATATCCTTACTCTCCACCAACAAAGGCACACTTGCTATCCTAGACTTAATAGCTTCCAAGGTGTGCTGCTGGTACTTCAGCATATGAAAAAGACAATTAGTAGACCTAATAGTAAGAGTGGCAGAGGCATAAACCTTTTTACCCACCTATCTAGGTTCCCAGATTCCCTGTCAAAAGGAACAGGATTTTTAGTAACAGTGGCCTTAACTCCTTTAGGGCCTTGAGAAATAACCTCTGGATCAGCCAACAGATTCCTGGAAAGAAACAAATGAGAATCAAGGACGCTATAGTACCTGTCAGGTTTCCTGGGAGCAAGAGAAACTGAATTTGGAGTCAAGGAATTTTCCAGAAAAACATCATCAACCACCTCCAACACAGGTGGACTAGCCAAAGGCTTATGCTGAGGCAAATCCTAAAACTCCCTAATCCTTTTCTTAGAAAGGGGATAATCCTGACTTTCCCATTTAAAATGCTCCCTGAGAGTATTTAAAGTATCACCAAAAGAGAAATCTTCTGGAGGAGAAGCAGAAGCGATGGACTCCTCTGCATCTGAATCCTCAAAAGGAGAGAAAGCCTAAGAAACTTCCTCTTCATCAGCAGAAATGCTAGAAGTATCAGTACCTGACTAAGACAAAGCCTCAGGAGAGACATCCCTACCTCTTTTTGAATGAGGAGGCTGTGAACCCGTAATAAGAGTCAAAAGGTCATCAGCCATTTTAACCATTTGAGAATGAGGGGAACAAGAGGAAACTGGAGCTTGTTTCTTCACAGGCTTATGACTGGAAGATTTACCTGCAAGTCTGAAAGACTCGGGAGGCCTGGCAACACCGAAGTTGCAGCCGAAGTCGTCGGTATGAGCTTGCTGTCTGAACGAAGACTGGAGGCCTCAGACACGGAGTCAGCTTAGCGGCTCTGGATCTAGCTGAAGAGGCAACAGGCGGAAGGTCAGAAGGCAAAATGGTAGCCGGAGGCCTGGGAACCTCTGAAATGGTCTTAGCTGAGGCCTGCGGTTGAAATTCTGGAGGCTGCAAAGGCGCCTCACTGACTACCACATGACTGACTACCAACATAACATCATCCGAGGACCTAACCTTCGGAAGTCTGTCGCGGTCCTTATCCTTACATTCCTTGAGGATATCTGAAGCCTGAAGACCAGGAGATGCCATAACGACAAACTTAGACCAAACTCCAAAAGGTTTAGCTAAAAGCTTAGCCCGACGATGAATAGTATGCAGATTAAAGAAAGCACAGAAATCACAACTAGGAACGTCATCAAGGCCTAAACAAATAATACAATAGGAATGAAAATCTCTATGGGGAATCTGCTTTCCACAGGTAAGACAATTATTAACCTTTTCTGACATTTGTTAAGGCAAGAAAAGAGGATCCCTAATGGGGTACTTAGCTGTAGTTGACTTCAACTTTGTAGTTGGAAACAAAAAAGGTAAAATACCGACCAGCACTCGTGCAAGAAATGCTTCTGCTTTGGGCTCCGTGACAAGGAAGACTGAGGAAGTGACGTCGGCTGCCTCCTTTTGTATCGGACACCCTCATGTCCTTTACAACCGGCGACAGCCGATGTCATTTTTACTTACCATTGGTATTCTGGCCGATCGAGGGCTACCAGGAGCTGGATAACCCATTGGTTAGGACTGCAACAGTGAAACACGATGAACATCAGTAGTTTTAGCATTGTATGATAACAAAAGGAGTTTGTCAGTGCTGACAATGTCAATGTTGTTTTGGGATAAGAGTATATGGAAATTCTGTAGAGCACTGAATGATGTTTTTTGCTGGATTTAGTATGAAGACAGCATATAATTTTTTCTCTATTTTTTTTGAAACTGAGTGATACTTGGGGCTGAACAGACAAAGCTGGAATTGTCCACATAGTGGATCAACTTTTAGTGGCTGGAGGTTGTACTTATTTTATTAATAAAGCAATTAAAAGGCAGTGGTTCAAGTTTGGAGTACTGAGGAGCTCCAATGGCCACTGACAGCGAGGAGGAATTGGCTGGGCATCATTTAGCCCCTTAAGTCCCATCACTTAGGTAGCTCTTGTACCAGTACAGAGTATGGGTAGATAGGTTGAAACTGACTAAGGCTTGCAGGAATTTAGTGTACAGGGTTGTATTGAAGGCTTTAGAGAGGTCAAAGAATGTGGCAGAAACTAGCTGGTTATTATTCCAATGCAGGTTTGTGGAATTTAGAAAGGATATAAGAGCAGTAGTAGCCATATTGTTTTGAGGATATGAGGTTATCTAGAAGGTTTCCAAGTAATTGAGTTTTGAGGGGGAGGGTAAAAATAGGTCTGAAGCAGTTACAATCATAGGAGTTTTCCCCTTGATAATGATTAGAATTAATGTTTGCTTTCATATTATTGGGGTGTAGCTTTTTTGATGGATCTGTTTAACAGTATGAAAATGGGGTAAAAGAGAGCATCAGCTGCCATTTTCTGGTTTCAACTGGTAGGTTATCGAAGGCAACTGTTGCTAGTTTGGAGGTAGAGACTGTTGAATGCAGGGGTCAGAATTTGTAGTAGGAGTTGGAAGCTGAAGTAAGAGTAGTTAATGAAGTACACAGACTTTAGGAAGTATTTGTTAAAGGCTAGTGTTATATTAGAATCAGATTCTTTGGGTAGTAGTCTGGGTTGACTACTTTTGTTTAATTTCAGCAGGGAGTTTACACTAGACCAGAATTTTTTGGGGTTAGTTTTTGGTTCATGTTGTTCCACATATCAAGATTTCTTGTCACAATTTACATGTTTTATTTTGTTACACAGAGTTCTATATAGCGGATAGAGACTAGATGTTTTAGCAAAGCAACAGATTCTCCAAGCTTGGTCTCAATCATTCGTGGTTTATTTTGTTCGATGGGAGAGCCAAGAGGCTAGATTGATCTTGGTGCATTTTTTCCATAAGGAAGCTAATCTGTTTAGTACGTCAATGAGGGTGGTGTTGAATGCAACAGCAGCTTCATCCTATGACAGCTGATGAATGAAGTTCCAGATAAATTAAGTGAAACTAGAAATGAAGGCTTCTGATATGAATATTTTTTTCACTCAGTACAAGCTTCAGCAAGGATGAAGTTAAGGATTATTATAGGCTCGAATGATTCGGGTAGGGTGGTGGTCACTCAGTGAATCTGGTAAGACTCCAGCCTCTGATATTTTTTCTGGGTCAGATGACAAACTCCAGACAACATCCGAGAACATATTGGTGGTCTTATTATATAATATTGGTAGTTTGATCACTTGCTCAAATAAATAAAGATTAATATTTTGGCTTAAGAATGAGCTCCATACACTGTCCCAGTTTATATTTATGTCACTCAGTATGACTGATTGGCCCAGGATAATGTCATCTAATACTGATGAAACGTTGTTTGCAGGGATATACAGACAGTGTTAACACCTTTTCAAATGCTCAAAGTGGGATATTTTGTACGGAAATGTGAGGTTTTGCAGGGCAAGCCATACCCCCAACCAGTACAATGGACTGAATTTTACTTTTTTGCTGAAATAAATTACTTTTCTTGCAAGATTTGAGTTGTTATGCTGTTTCATGTAATATTTAGGTTGTTCAGACTAAAATGATTGTTTTATGTAACTGTTAAAGGGAACAAATATGTTTTTGGCCTGAAATCTCAGGACATTTACAATTTTTCATTTTTTTTTAAACCAGGACACAACTGCTCAAATAAGGACTTCACTGCGTAGAGAGAGCCAGGTGGTAACCCTATATACAAAGCTATGAGGCAGATGGTTTTGCAATTACCGAATTGCAGCAAAGAGATGAGTATTTCTGCATTGTTAAAAGTCAGGATGTTTTGAGGGGCTGGCTGAAATTGAAGGTGATCTTTGAAGAGATGTAACCTTGTGAAATTACTACCTCATCTTTTATATGGCTTTTAAGCCAGGCTTAGGTGAGGACCAGAATACATGGATCATGATGCACAGTCCAGGCATGGACCTCGGAGATTTTGTTAGACTCTGTATATTAATATTAAAGATTTTACAGTCTTATTGCTTGAAGATATAGGAGGATTGGTGGAATGAATGAAGCTGGGGGGAGCTAGAATTTGGGCTCATTCAGAATTAGAATGTATATCACCTTTATTTTTTTTAAGTGTTACACAGAGTTTTATTATTTTTAGAAGGTGATGTTCACTTGAAGCATGGTAGGCTGTGAATAATGGCAAGTATTTGTATTTAAAAAGATGATGGGGAAGTATGATCATATTGGGGGGGGATTAAGAGACTGTAGTAATTTGAGTTAGGAGTGCGGTAGGCTGCAGCAGTTTCTTTAAAGATTTTATGCAAATGGTACTGTATGTTAGTCTAATTTGTAATGGAGAGATATGGTAAGAGGAAATATGCACTAGGAGTGCTACTATTAGGATGAATTAAATAGCCAGTAATAAGCACGAGATGAATGTGGGGTTATGACTGCTCATTTTGAGCTGCTGTGGTGGGATTATATGGAGTAAGGTAAGTTACTTTTACAGTGATGAAAGCGAGGCTGCTGTGCTAAAGCAGTGGAATCTAACTACCAGGTGTGCTTCTAATACAGGAGGAAAGTTAAGTAAGGTGTCTAGTAAGTATGGCTTTAAAGTGGATGGAGCTTGTTTAGATGGGTTTGAGTACTACTAACTTATAGTAGAAGCTGACTGGTGAAATTCACTTGCTAGGAATAATATAACTGAAGATGAATAGGGTGAATTGTAAGGGTACAGTAGGTAAGCAGAATGGGTTTCGACCACAGCAAAAGGAAAAGTGGCATTTCTCCATGTAAAAAAATGTATTGTTCCAGCCTCCCTCCACTCTTTTTGTTTTTAATTGCATAAAGTTCTTGCACCATGTGCATACCATTTTTGTTGAAATCTGAAAAAATAAAACATCAAACATACACTAAAGTTATCTATTATCCCAGGGAGCAATACTTATGCCAAAACAAGAATCTCAAAACCCCAAAACTTTGTCATTTCTAAACAGAACATGAAGGAACTCTTGGGCAACATTTTGGATTAGTTCTTAAGATGTCTGCTTTATAACCCCAGGGCTCAGTGTTCAAAACTAATCTCTGATCACTGCCTGTGTGGAATTTGCATGTCCTCCTAGTTAGTAGAGTGTAAAGGGCCTGCCTGACAGGAGAGCCTGAGAATGAAGCTACCAGAGGAGGTACCGTCTGCACACTGGCTCAATTTTATAGGCTGAGTTAAAATGGACCATTGAACCACCAGGCTCATATGCAAAACTCACATATGGTACCTCGCCAGTGGCACAAGCTGTATGGTCAAGGCCATGGATCCTAGGGTCTAAAGAATCAGGTGTACAGGAGGATTCAAAAGGCTCAGGACTTGCATGACCTGCTCCTGAATCAGCTGCACTTTGAGGAGGTAAGGCCGCAATCTCTGAGATGGATTCTAGCTGGATTCCTACGAACTCTTAAGTTTTGCATCTGAACCAGACTAGACTTTGAGAGGTTGACTGTAATCCTCAACTGGTTGTACAGGAGAAGGGCATGTTGAACCGTCTGTGACAGGTGATGCCTTGTAGATGCTGTGAGGAGCCAATCATCGAGGTAGGTAAACACCTGGAATCCCTGCAGTCTCAGGTGAACCGCCACCACTGCCATACAGTTAGTAAACACCCGGGGGGCTGTAGTGAGTCCAAAGGACAGGGCTCTGAACTGATAATGATTGGCCCCTAATCAGAAGCGAAGATGTTTCCCCGAGTGCCTATCTTGATATGATAGTAGGCATCCTGGAGATGCACTGAGTACATCCAGTCGCCCTTGCGTAAGACAGGCAAAATGGACTGAACAGTGACCATCTGGAACTTGGACTTCTTTACTGATAGATTTACCTTGCTTAGGTCCAAAACAAGATGCAGGTCCCCAGTCTTTTTTGTTACTAAAAAGAAGCAAGAGTATGTTGCGGATCCTCTTTGCCCTGTTGGGACTTCTTGGATGGCTCTTTTTTGAGGAAGTTGTACGACTTCCTTGAAGGCCACTCTCTCTGGCAGGGTGGTACGTCAGGGAGATGTCTTCGCACAGGAGGGGGGGTAAAAAAAGGGAATGAAATAACCCCTAGAAATTGTTTAACATGCACTGATCAGAAGTAATGCTTGTCCAGGCTAGTGAGTGAAGAGAAAGATGACCCACTCCCCCAACTGCCTCCAGGGCAGGACAGTCGGGTAACGCTTCAGGAGCGCTAAAAGGGTTGCCCAGAGAAAGGTTCCCTGGAACCCTGATTCTGGGGAGCCACCCAGCCTCGAGGGCAGCATCTGCCATTGAAAATTCTCCCCCTAACTCTAGGAGAGAAATTATCAGGAGCATCCTGGAAGGAAGACTGACCTCCAGAACCACATATTCTTAGCTCCTCATTGGGTCTTGGAAAATGACTTCAGAGGAGTAGAAAAATGGATCCCAACCATGGACAAGGCCTTCCCTTCCTGCTCACGATGAGTAAGAGTGACTTTCACTGAAGGTCCAAAGATGGTGGATCCGTCAAAGGGAGCATTGGTAAAGGACGCTTTGAAGGCCTCCACAAACCCACAAAGTCGTAACGAAGCATGCCGCCTTATAGCTAGGCCAGTACCTGCCACTCAAGAGGTAGCTTCTGCTGCATTGGAAATTAACCTCATCAAGGAATTAGCGAGGGACATCAGAGTAGAGAACTTGGGAGACACCTTCTTGAGGTCCTCCTCCGGCAACAGCTATGAAAAGGAAGTGGAAGTGGTGAGTTCTCTGACCAAGTCCTTTTGAAGGCAGTTGAAGTGTGTCACATAATTAAATACCCTCAGTCCAGAGGTAGCTGAGGGAAACGCACACTTCCCAAACAAGTCAATCTCCCAGGATTCCCTGTCTGGGGGATGGACCATGGAGTTCTGGTCCACCAGCTCCTTTTTGGTGGCAGTGGCAACCGCAATAGCATCAACCGGGACCCCTTTGCTCTATAAGGGACGATCCACTGGGGGGGGGGCTAAGGAACTTGTTGGCCTGCTTAGGTACTGGTTCCACAGTGTTCAGTTCCTTCCAAGCCGTGCTGGAGATAAGGTCCACCAACTCGTCTGCAGGAGGGGACACCCAGGAAGTAGATGGGCCTATCAAGAACACCTTCAGGAACACTGTCTCCTCCAAAGACAGGGGTTGAGGAGACCATTTGCCCTTCTGCCTCAGGATTTCAAGGATGTCCCCAAAGCAGACATCACTGGGCAGAGATCTGGAGGACCTGTCTCCTTCATCGAGGTCCATGTCTTCTGTGCGGTACTCCATAGGGAAGTACAAGTGCCTCCTCTTGAACTTTCTCTTGCGAGGAAACTCCTCTGTGGGTGCTCCGGGAAGGACTTGGAAGAAGTGGGGACCCCTTGGGGGGGAACCTCCTGCAGGCTATTATGGGAGGGTTGACCCTGGACAGGATGAGAGGAGTCACCACCCAAAGTAGAGAAGGATAGGGGCAGACCAGGAAGCACGGGAGATGTAGCTCCAGTCCTGGAGAAGGTCCTCTCTACCACTCTGAGGGCAGAGGGGCTGGAAGCATTCCCGTCCCCATCTCCAGAGGGCGAGGCCACCCAGAAAGGAGGAACGGACTCTCATACAGCACCATGACCCCCCCCTGGAGGATACTGGTCCGGAGCTGTCAAGGGCTGAGGCCCCAAGGGGGAAGATCTGTCAGACAAGCCCAGACCAGACCCTGGCTCCATGGAACTGACACAGACAACTCCAGTCTGGGGCCCACTCTGGTCCAAAGGCAGAGGAGCACAGCAGACCACGGAACTCAAAAGAGTCAAGAAAGAGTCGAGAAATGGGGAATACTCAGTCCCGTCGGGATCTGACAGCAGGAAACCTGGTCCTGAGATTCCAACACCATGGGAGTCGGAAGAGAAGGATGGAGAGAAACAAACATCACATTCAGCCTCCAGCAGTACAAGCACTCCTCGTGCCACTTGGAATTAGACATCTTCCGACCACATGAGGAGCATTTCTTAAACCCAGAGGTCTTTAAAGACATGCTAAAGAAAGATGGGAAAATACCAAGAAGAAAAACAAACTACACAGACTACGGGGAAAAAAGGACACCAAATGCCTAACTAACAACCTAAAAGGAACTAGAAAAGTCTAAGGGAGGGGAGGTAACTACTCTAACACTACCCAAAAAAGAAAACCTTAAACAGACTGAAACTAAGCTACTCTAGCAGAAAAATTTGAAAAAAGTCAAAGCGGCAAACAAAATCTGAGGACTAGGGCAGCAGGGGATTATGGGAGCTTGAGCCTTGAATCTGTATATGCAGATGTTACAGTCTCGGACCTGATGTCGGATCCAAGAGCCTATGATGAGGAATAGACACATGGATAACATCACATCTAATTATTTCATCCTCTGCCCTTGTCGCTCCTTACAACTGCCAGCCCCTTTCTGCCTACTCCTCTCCCTCTGCCACAAGTCACTCATATATAAACATAAAATATCAAGTATTGCGTCAGTGTGCTGCCTCCAAATGTATGCTCAAAGTGCAGACAAATGAATACAAGTAGGAGTGGTGGAATATGGGTTAGTAACACATTATATTTAGGGAAATGTGCTGTATTCCTTTAAATAGTTACTAACCCTTATGAAATGCAGATGCAATGATAACAAAAAGGTGAACATACTCCCATTATTTTTATTAATTTGTTCACCAGGTATACCCAATAAGCATGTATTATTCAAAATCACCCTGTCTCATCATCTGATTAAATGATTTGCTCAGTCACACAGTGAAGGAACCAGGTCTTGACCTACATGATGAAAGTCACAGCAGCTCTTGAGATAAATTACCAGAATATACATCCTTTAAGTGTTCCTGCACTTGCTGGATATACCATGGCTTTCTTGGTACTACTAAAAATGATTGCCACAAAACAGACATGATAGTATATGTTGTGTGTGGGTGATTAGGTTAGTATCAGGCAGTCCAATGCATATGAGGGCACATTGGCGCTAAAAGTCTCCAAGCACAGTATGAATGGTGGACAGGCACAGGCTCTGTCCTCTATTCCTCCCCACAGTCAGCTGCTCAGTGATTTCCAGTGCACAAGTTTCTGTGGGTATGTATATGTGGGCTCTTCTGTCTTTATCAAAATCAGAGAAGTTTCTCTAGTGGAAGTTACTCAGTTACGGTGGAGAAAGATGGACTGCTTCTGTTGCCAATACATTTCCTGCTGGATATTTGGAATAGACCGAGAGTGGCTGCAGACTTAGAAGAAGTTGCATATAGTGAGGTGGGTCATAGCTGTATGATGCAAACAAATTCTTCCTTTGTATGCGAGTTGTTGTCAATTTATATCTAGTCACCTACTGTGTGCATATGACCCGGCATGCACTAAGTCACATACAACCTTCCTCCTGCAACGTTTGGGAATTGGCTAGTAATGCTTTCACCTCATCCTCCATTAGAGGACAAAGAACAAGCTACAGGTCATTCAATACACTGACTATCTCTGGCATCTGGTTCTGTTACTAAGTCTGGATCATTGCCAGTATAGACTAAAATGCAAATTCTGCAGCAATGTGTAAAAAAAAAGAATCTGAACCATGCAGTTGGAATAATACTGTACCTTTCTCCAAAATATGCATTTGAAATAAATGCTGAAAGAATGTCAGCACTGTGGCATACAGAAATAAAGCACTGGCTACAGCTCATGCAACTTGGGTTCATTTAGCTGCTTGGGTGTTTGAGGAGCTTATAAGCAAAATTTCACTGAGAGTAAGAACTGCAGAGACAAAACATATCAGCAAAATTTCACTAAGAGCTCAAGGATGGCAAACACATGAAACTAAGTGTACAAAAACTTTAATTTATGCTTTTCATCTATACAAGGACTTCATCAGATAACACACATCACTGAATACATTATTCTTATACAAGCATTCAACCAATCACTACATCACGCTAATTAACCCCATTAAACTAATTCAACAAAAATATTAATCAAAATAAATAAAAATACAATTATTTACACATTATAAATATAAAATCTTTAATCTTCTTTTAAAAAACATTTTATATTGAGTGTGTCATTTATTCCAAGAAAACAGTCCGCACCTAACTTTAATTGCCAAAGAGTTTCTTTTTGTTCTACCCCATTTCTAAAATCACCCTCTCCTTCTACCCTTAAAAAAAATCCTTGGTAAAAAAAAACAGGCCAACATTCAGCTGAATTTCCTGCATTCCTTTTGTGCAATTGTGGGAAAAAAATTCTGTCCTTTGCACTGATATTCGTACACAACCGAAGGTATTTTATAAAATAACAGCACCAATGAAGTGGCTGCAGATGAGCAGCATTACCTGCATATAGCAGATGTACTGTCAGACTGCATGACTTAATTTTAAAGAGCAGGGGAGTACAGTCAGGGAGACTTGGCGTAAGACACCAAACCAGACTGGAACACCTCTGAAAATAGGCACTACTACTTACCATACCTCATCAGTTCCCTGAAAAAATACAAAGTTGCATAGCCCCATAATCGTTATACACAAGCAGCCTAGTTCAGTATCAGGCAGAACAAAATCCAGTCCAAAGAAGTGTGGGAAACATATATCAATACTGCTTTCTCATAGCTGGTCCTAACACATAAGAAACTTGCCATATAAGATCATCACTTTTTGGGTAATGGGGTGAAATGTATGTTTCAGTTTGCAACTACTCTATTCCAGTTGCTTGGCAAGTTATGGCTACAGTCTGACTTGGAGACTCCAGAGCTTGTTCAGTCATGGTGATAAAGACATCATAGCATTGTCAATGGTGGTGATACTGTAGGATGAAGGTGCAATGGTTGGTGAGGGACAATGAAATCATAGTTTAAACAGGTAAATACCAGACAGGTGAGAGGTACACTCAGAACACTTCTAAGATTACGTTTTCCCCTTACAGTCAGAAGTCAGTCAATCATTAATTTCCTTTAAAAATAATCCTGATATGTAGAAAGTAAAAAATATCAAAAGGGGTTACAATGATCAAGATTCTTGAAGGTCAGTTGGTTGTAAGCTTGACAGTATAACCTTTGAACCATTTATGTTCAATGAAGAGGACAAATAATTCCAAAGGATAGCACAGTGTGTCTTCTAAAGCAATATAAAATAGAAAAATCAAAACAAGATTATAACGACCAAGGATATAACTGGAAATGAGCAGTTACAAGCACGGTATCTCACACTTGCAGAAGAGCTCAACTGAAAAAAGCAAAGATAAGGAAAACAGCAACAGATCTTAGACAAGGAATACTACTCAGAGAAGTGTGCTAATGATCATAAGGTGGCAGCAAACACCATGATATGTCTCGCATCATAAAAAAATGCTGAAAACTGAACAATTGAAAGAAATTGTCTTTATCACCATTGTCTGCAAGATGCACAAAGTCTGTGGATTAATTGTAAGGTTTGGATCTTTTGAGTGGAAACAGTACCTCTTTTGTATTACACACTAAAGACAGTGATGCAGGAAGTACATACTACTGTTACAAAAATCAATGAGACAAATACAAAAACTATGCAGATGAAAGGAGCCATGCTGCAGAAAGCTAACAGGTGTAATGACACAGCTCCACTAGCAGATGTTAAGAAAACAAATTGTAAGAAACCAGGTACAGCTTCAAAAAAAGGTGAAACACATAATCCCCCAAACAAAAGATATTTAAATTTAGTCACAAAACACACAAGACCAAGCTAGTTCAAACACTGGCAAGAAGAAAAAAATAGTTTCAACATACAGCAAATGCAAAGCTGAAATATTTACAATAAAATGGAGCAATTAAAGTGAAAAGCAGAAGAGGTGGGCAAACGGGCAATAAAAAAAGTGTGCGTCAGCAATAGTTAGGACTAAAGCACTACAATGGCATTCACTGCAACAGATGGCAGCAAACTACAGAACCAAATGAAAGAGCTATTACTCTGTTTTTGAGGTTTAAAAATCTAACTGTATGCTAATCAACAGGGACATGCACCATGCAATCTCCTTGTGCTTTACACACAATCTGCTGGATTCCATTCCAGCAAGTTTACTGGGAACTACCATAGAACATTGTTTTACAATTACCAAGCATTTTTAGGTAAGATTAGGACAGCTCTTCTAGACCTATCAGGAAGTGAGGTAACAAATTAGAGAAAAATATATCGTGAGGTTAGAAAAAGAATCACCCATACTGTTCATTAACCAGCTGCTTGCTACCCATTCAGCTTATACTGCAAAATAAGCGCAGAGGTGTAGATCCATCAGTAGTCCAAGTGGTGATAAATGGCCAGATACCAGCATGTTTGCAACTGGGTATCTATTGTAGTGCACGTATATGAGAAATGAAAAGAAAAATGACCCCCCCCCCCAATGCTACATAAGCAGTGAAACAGGACACTTAACCCCGGCAAATCATCTATCAGGAAAACATAAAAGAAAAATTATGCATCCCAAATGGATAGACCCAAACAGAAGGAGCAGAAAATAAAGGAGGGAAAGATGAAAATACAAGCAAACGGAGACAAAGCTTTTAAAAAGTAACGATAATTTAAATACCGAACTCCTAGACAATGATGACAATATGGATAGGACAGTTCTGATCAGCACCAGCACCGACTGATGAGCTTACACCAAACAGAATCAGCACTGCAAATGACCCATTCCCTGAATACATCAATAATTCCACTTCCTTTTTAAAATTCATACATACTGTAAGCGAAACAGAAATAGCTTACCTGGACATCCTACTTAAGGAAAATATCCAGAAGAGTAAGGTTTGTGTCTGAAATTTTTTGTAAAGCTACCTACTCCAATAATTTTCTGCATTTTACAAGCTGCCATCCTTATACCCAAAAAAGAGGTGTTCTAAAAGGACAATTTGTTAGAGCTGCTCGAATGATCACTCTGACAATTTTTTGGATGAATGTCAAAAACTGAGTGGTATGTTTGTTAGGAGGGGTTACCCATACCCCTTGGTGGAGACCATTATGAAAGAGGTTATTCTGAAAAGTGGGCATTTTACCCCCTTTTGAGTACAGGTATTAACCCATGTGAAAATGACACCCTTGATACCCTCAGACACGAACGGTCAAAAGTTACAGCTATCGCTGTGGGGAATTATAATGAGGGGGATAGATAAAAAATAAAAAAATATAGGTCCTGTTTCATTACAACCTTCGCTGTTGATGCTTATTATATTAAAAGCATCTTAGAGAAGAATTGGACACTTAACAGGTGAAACCGATGTAAGAGGGATTCTTGGAGAAAAAACAATTTGTGTGTTTCGAAACGGTAACAATATAAAAACCTTACTAGAACACCAAGGTAAACCATATAAAGCAGGCCACATGTATAAATGTGGTTCCTGCATATTTTGTCCCTATATATTGGAAGAGAATTAAATTAATAACAAGGGGATGAGAATTAGGATCAGGGATAGGTTTAGCTGTACCACAGAAAAAGTTGTTTATTGCGCTCTATGTGAATTTTGTCTCTGTTTTTACATAGGTAAAACCGAGCGCAAACTTAAAAACAGAACTGGGTAACATTTAAGGAATATCAGGGACCATTGTGAAACTAATACTATAGCTAAGCATATCATACAACAAACCTGATCATAAATTCACGTTTATAGTTCTTGATGTAGTCAACCTCTCATGTAGAGGGGGTGCATGGCCATACCTATTGAACCGAGCTGGCAGATTCGACACATTGGCCTGGGTTAAATGAATGCCTACCTATTGCTAGCATTCTAAAACAAAGCATTGAATAGATTAGCCTGTTAAAATTTGGGCAATTTATATTATTGTTATTTTATTAGATTTTTATAGACTTTTATACCCTGTGGAGGATTGGTATAAACATGTTTTTTAATTGTTGGGTGTTACTGTAAGATACATGTGTTTTTCCGTCTTTTGTGCACATTCTCCTTTTAACAATGTAGTTCTAAAATGCATTTTTAAGCTATGAATGTTATTTATTATTTAAGAAGTACTTTCCCTTTAATTTTGCACTAGGAAGTGATGTCATGCTATCTGAGTATGTATTTGTTTAGTTAGTTTTTTTCTGTTGTCTGATGAAGTTCCTGATTAAACGTAATTTTGAACGAAAGCACTTACACAAGGTTGGATTAATAAATGTGGTTCCTGTATGTATCCTGCCTGAGCTTTTTTGCAGTTTTTTCTTCCCTAATTATGGCAATAAGGCAGAATATATGCTACAGCAACTAGATGTACACAGACAATTA
Source organism: Protopterus annectens (assembly GCF_019279795.1). NCBI lineage: Eukaryota > Metazoa > Chordata > Ceratodontiformes > Protopteridae > Protopterus > Protopterus annectens. The sequence goes on from NC_056737.1 coordinate 1,909,038,755, forward strand.
TGTTTCTACTTGCATAGAATGAAGGATTTTAGAAAGACTGACCAATTGTTTGTGCCCTTCTCAGACTGCAAAAAAGGTGCTCCACTAAGACCACTCTCTCCAGATGGCTGTCAGATTATATTACATTCACATACAAATCGCAGAACAAACAACTTCCTGACAAAAGTAAGCGGACATTCGACCAGAGCTATATCTACCTCTTCCACCTTTCGGGCTAAACTGCCAATTAATACCATTTGTGCCTCAGCAATATGGGCAACACCTCATATCTTTATTACTCATTAGAAAGTTGATTTGGCTTCCAGGGACAGGGCCTCACTTGGGTCCACTATTCTGAAGAATATTCTCCCTTGAGCCACCCAAGAAAGACGATGCTACGGACGATGTCCCAACCAGTACAGAATGAAGGCGAGATAGGACAACATCACATAAAGAAGTTATGGACTCACCATAACGTTCTGTCTGTGTTGTCCATCTAGCCTTCATTCTTACACCCCACCCTCCTTCCTCCAGCCTTTAGCTCCTGGAGGACCAAGAGGATTCATTTGGTGACTAATATTCTCTGACCCTCTTCTTGGTTACTGAAGTAGCAAACTTTTATATGCTTATACTATTATTATACCAGCAAACAAGATCTGGGGAGTTTCCTACAGCATCATGGAATAGGGTGCAAGCCACGAGCTAGATGAAGACCCAGAGCTTTTGTAGAAGGCCGAGTCGGAACCAAGGATTGGTTCCGAACCAGTAAAGAATGAAGGCGAGATGGACAACACACATGGAATGTTATGATGAGTACATAATTCCTTTTTTAAACAGGACTAAACTCAACTTGACATTATAGATTCAGCTCACGTTTTACTGTAGTATGGCTTTTAAATATTCCACTATAATCTGATCTATCTCTCTCTGCTTCCTACAGAAAGCTATTCTTTTTTAACCCATTTTTCTGGCACCCACGTGTTTTTGCTTGTTTGAGAGCTTATGAAGCTTAGCTAGTGCAATGACTACGGACTTTAATTCTACACCTTAAAAGTGTATGGGACTATCCAGCTTAAACAATCTATGATGACCCAAGAGGGAACAGAAAGATTTGTAATATCTGTCACTGATATTAGTTTTAACAGACACAAAGGCAAAATTGTGCATGAAGATTAGCTTGTACCACACACTGTACAGTTTGGAGAAAAAAAGATCTGTTCCTGCTAGTAAAAAAGGGGTAGGTATAGGCCTAGTTTTAATCTCCTGAGAAACACTGGTCAACTAATATCTTTAAATCAGGCTAAATATGTGCCTCATATAAGTGGGCTAATTGCATTGTGACAAAATCAAAGCTAGATCTTTCCCAGTATAAATGGGTTATTATTAATGTAGTCCTTTAAACATTTAAAATAAGAATAAGGAAAAATGACTAACTAGAAAATGATCCTGCTTTAGAGGCATGGGAATGATTTGGAACTGATGATATTTACTGTGGTTTTAGCAATATGGATGTAAATAGTCTTTTGGTGATATGATTCCAAATAACTAATAGAGAATCCTTAGCTCCACCACTCAGATACTTCTATTTAAATGAGGATTGCCCTCTCCAATATTTTACTGGACCTCCATGTCCTTGATCACCACTGGATGGGAGAGTAGTCAATTACCCAGAGAAACTACCATTAGCTTCTGTCTGGACCTGCATCTGTATAAAGATATGTTGTGTTTTAACAGGCCACACATCTGCAGAAGTCTGCTTTAAAATGAAAACGCTTATCTCTGCTGAATAAAAAGTTGAACGACACAATCGTCTACTCTGAATTATTTCTTGAACTCAGCATTATAGGAATAGAAACCTTGCTTTTATTGGATTTTTACCAGTAATAGATCTCCATAACCACAAATCACTAGCTACCAGTTAACTGTAGGATTCTCTGGCTACTCATTTTAGAAGCTTTGTATTTGTCCCATTCCCTCCCCCTAGGAACTGGGACCAGGCTGGATTACAAGCAGGATTCCTTATCAAAGTGAATCCATTTGAGCTTTGTCCTTCAAGAAAGGTGAGAGTGAAAGAAAAGGAATGTAAATGAGTGAGTGTGTGCTAAAGGAATTTAAGAATTTCACTGTTATACATGACATGAGATGTGGAAAATTCCCTAAACAAATGCTTAATGTAACATATTTAGTGGGTACAATGAGAGATCATGCCTATCCTCGTTAGGTTCTGACAGAGTTGGTGTGGAAAAAAATAGATACAGGATGTGCTGCTCTAAAACAAACATTTCTATGGATCCCTAGCAGAACCACAAGAACTGTATTTGCAAGTTGTCAACTCTGAAAAATAATGTACAACATCAGAAGAAATGTACAGACTGTCAAAGCTCACTCGTGACACCCTCCAAGTATCTTTACAGGAGAGCTCCATCCCTGCTACATATACATGCCAATTTTGTGTTCAGTGTACCTTGAAGTAGGGGAATATTCCGAAATACTACAATACTGGAGTTAAGATATATATAACTGGTGCCAAAGTCAAGGACTAAAAAATCAATGCCAAGAAATCCATCACAGTACCTTTGGGGGAAAACTTCTACCCAGACTAATTACGCGATTGATAAGACCCCCCCCCCCCCAAGGGTTGACCTAGTAATCAGGGATCTGGGAACATATGCAGACAGTAATCTGGCTTTTGACCAACATGTGGCCAAGGTTGTAAAAAAAATCATCCAGGTCCAAGGAAGTCACAGTGCCACTTCATTCAGACCCATCGAGTATAATGCTCCCTTTGGCATGTACATGACCAGACATATGCAACAGTTGGAGCACCTACAAAAGGTTCCTTACCTGAAGAATCCACGGTGCAAACTTATTATTATCCTATATGGATCACTTTAAAGCCCTATCTTTATACTCTGTCTCTGCCAGGGTACTGAGAGGCAATCTATGCCTGGCATACAAGGCATCCTTGTATCCAGCTCTGAGGGGCTTTTTGCACATTCGCAAAACAAACACCATCAGAACCACTAAATATAAGGATTTAAATTTTGCTTGTGAGATAAGTAAGACATGTTGGCAAGACAGATATGTCTCTCAGAGGATCCCCATGCTCTGGAACAAGCACCCCATCTATATGAAGCAGAGCCCACCCCTAGCCCTATTTAAGCATAACCTTGACCAATGGATTAGAAATCGGAAATTCACCCCAGGTCTGGCCCCCATATCTCAGCTAATCAGAGGCAGACAGTAATGGCCAAACTAACATACCCCTCACATTACCTCCAGAAACACCCCAACATACCCCCCTAACAAACATCCATAATACTCAGGGACACAATTGTGTTGGATTGCATGGCTTGACTTATAAAGGCCCTGGTGGTCCTTAGCTTAATGCATAATTATGAACCTAGAAACTATGAACCTATGCTCCCTATTTGCAAGTACAATATCTCTCTCACACCTCAGTTATGGTCTTTGTACAATGCATGTCCAGTTACTAGTAAAATGATTCCCAAGTTTTAACTTAAAGGGGTTTCTTTAATGGATCCAGTGTACTTCTAGAAGCAGGCTGTTTCATTAACTAGGTAACGAATGAAAGAAGATGCCTCAAAGTGGATGCACGGCTTATGGGATTCTGGCAAGTAAAGTGACTGTAATCACAGATTATGTAATGGCAAACACCATGACAGAATATGAGTGAATGAAGAACATTTTCTGAATGAGTACAACATGCAGTCAGCCATTCTTACATAAGCAGCACCTAGAGGCAGTCATTGTACCGTAACTATCCTCTCTCAGTAAGTTGCAGTGATAAAATCTAGCTGGATGGTTTGAGGTAAATTTTTTCACACAAATTACAATGCCTTTTGAACGAAATGTGGCATTTTGTTAATTTTGCAGGTGTACAAGTACAGTCAAGGCAGGTATTAGACTTGGATGAAGATATGACTATGTTAGCCATCCTTGTTAGAGTTACTTAACCAACATGGGAAAAATAGGCTTCTGATTTGTTTTACAGAATGTGTTCTTATATGGAAATCAACATTTTTAATCTATCCTAAGTCTTACAAATGATATATTTTTTTTTTAACACAGAAGACAAATTTTAGTTAATGTACAATAGTTCCCAAGAATGTGATTGGGTTTACCGATCACAATAATACCAGTCTCTGGTGATAATTTTGAAGTTTCATTACCTCTGAAGGTATTGTATTTCTGGGGAAGTATAATTTGATGTAGATATAGGGGTAATACGAAACTCAGACTTCACAGTTCAGTTTTAGAGTCAATTAAATCCACCTTGTAGATATTCAGTTAACACGTGGATACCTCTAACAGTGTAATTTGTGTGAAAACATTAGCACAGTGTTACAATGACAGCTGCAGTACAGTGAGATGAGACATCATTTACAAAAAGCTTAATTACCAAGCGCTTGTATACTGACCAGCCCAACAATGCCTTTTGAACTAAAGGTCTAGATAACAGAATGATGCGATTCAGCACATCAAGTTGTTGTTTGTCTTTCGGCTTTTCCCGGTTAGGGGTCGCCACAGCGGAACTCCGGTCCGCTAATGATTGGCAGTTGTTTTTTATGGTGTCGAGTTGCCAGTCCGACACCCAACCTTTAACGAAGGCACGCCCATTCAACGCATGTCTTTCAAACGCCCACTCGACCGTGGGGAGGACATGCAGACTCCAGCACTTTTGGCAAATCCAGGAAAACTGTCCCAACCACACTGCCTACATTTTCTGAGTCCGATTCCTTTTTTTTTATAAAGTCAGAGAAATCAAATACAGCCACCTCTGTGCTATACCCTAGACAGAAAACTGCTGAGTGATGGAGGGGAAATTGTTAAATGATTCAGAAACTGCTTGTTGACAGTTTTCCAAAACTATAACCAACAGTGTAAACTAGAGCAACTGGATGAAATTCTGTTTGGTCAGCAAAGGTAATGCACTTGTGGTGAGAAACTAAGATACCAGATTTGCACAGTTTAGAAACATTGGCATTGGCTCACTTACTGATAACGATTGTAACTGGAAATGTTACAGTTTCTATTCTCTGGAATAGATTGCCCATACATGTCAAGCAGAGTGCCTCTTTGGCCCTCTTCAAAAGGAACCTTGACGATTGGATGGGAGAAAAGAAATTCATCCCGGGGATCACATCAGTTGCCCTCCTAGACAGGGGTTCAGGGAAGTAAATAGTGTGGGAAGAAATATCCAGGGAATTGTTATGGCTAGGCTTGTATAGGCCCTAGGGCTGATAGCCTAGTACCAACCTATGAATCTATGAACTTATGAACCTATGAACAAATATATAGGTATATAAAGAGTTTAACAAAGCAGGGGCAGTCCTCAGATTATATTAACCTTCCTAATACCCACTCTCATAAGGCACCTCCACGATCCAGGAGTACAAAACGAATAAGGCTTGGGATGAATACAAGCACTCTGGGACTTCCAAGATGGCTACACACTGAGTAACAGCTTATTTTAGCTCTCCCAGTGTGAAAACAGAAACTCAGCAGAAAAGGACATTAGACCTATGTTTATGGGTAAATTTCAGTAACTGCCTAGTAAGTGCACTGCCTGGATGTCAGGAATAAAGAAATACAAAAGACCTGGAAAAATATCAGCTACAAAAAGTGAGGAAGAAACACTGACAGGAAAAGTTCTACAGCTGGTCAGCAAAAAGCAATGCAACCTTCAGACATGACTTCCAATAACCTACAGGAAGATACAAGACAACTGCATACAGACCTGGTTAAAATAAAACACCGATGGAGTAAATCAACACAAACAACAAAAGGCTGGAAAAAAAATGGAAGAACCTTTAAACAGATATTCAGTACAGCTGCTAAAATCAGAGCCTGAAATGAAGAAAAGGCTGGCTGAAGACAAGACTGCTCAGGAAGAGAAGTTTCAAAAAATAACAGAATTAGAGGACAGAGCACCTGGGGAAAATCTGACATTTTCAGCTATACTAGAAAAGCTGGAAAGAACAGACTGTATTAATTTTATGAAAGCACAAATAAGCAGCTGGACTGGTATTCCACAGCAGGAGTTATTAATTGAAAGGGCATATCGTGTGTATGCTCCAAACCTAGCTATAAGAAAGCAAACTAGACCTTTAATAATAAAGATGCAATTCTACCAGCAGAAGGAGTTGATTCTGACAAACTGTGGAAGGACGACAAAATACTATAAGTGGGAGACACCGGCGTGTTTGTGAAGAATGATTACTCATTGAAGACCAGGCAGAACAGGAGTAAATTAATTCCAGTATTCAGAGAATGTTGAGATGCAGGTATGAGATACAAACTGCTGTATCCAGCTGTCGTTAAGGTATTCTTCCCTGGAGGGACAAAATCCTTTTTTGATGAAGTGCATGCTACAGGGGAAATACAAAAGTTTGTCCAACAAAAAGTGAGCTGTGAAACAGAAGGATACTCCGATTCTTGTTCTTCTGGTAAGACCACAGAGAGAAACTACCTGTGAAACCTTTTCAAGTATTTCAATGGAAAATGTTGGTGAGAAGGAAGGGAGTACAAGAGTGGGCTAGAAGAATTGCGAGTACATTGGAAATAAAACAGAGACAGGATCTGGGTGATGGAGAAAAACAGTAATAAAACCAGTAACAATGTGGGATTACAATGCAATAATATTTGTGAAATATGACAGAGCAAGAAAAATCTAGAAATATTGGACTTTTTCAAAATTTGTTGGATTTGGGGGGATCCCCCACTTCATGTCATTTATGGTTGGAAAAATGCTTTGGGGGGGGGTGAGGGAACTAACTAAGAAAGCCTTTTCTTTTCTTAACAGTACTACATTTGTGGTGTATGGTTTTCTTTGCATGCTATTTTTAAGTGAATGGGGACTGTAAACAGGTGGTATTGTTTTTCTTTTTCATCCCCCTCTCTCTTTCTTCTTGTACAGTTTTAAGAAATTTAGGCAACGCAATGAAAAAAAAAAAAGACAAAGTTAAAATTAATGTACTTTTCCTCATTCTTGCATGGGGAAATGGCTGGATTAAGGAAGGACCTTAGATTGATTAGTTTTTAAAAAAAATATTTATTATGAGGCTTTTTTTCCCTAGGACATGCATGTATACTTAGTAGCAATTCTGTAGTTGGTCTTCACGCTTCCATGGAAACAATATGCAAGAGAAACTGGGTGTCTGGTTCTCAGGTCTCCATGGAGATAATCTGGTGGAAAGGGAATGGCTGAAGGAAAAGAAAAAAAATAGAAGAGAAATTGGCTAGAACATTATGTTCTCTGAAAGCAATCAGGGGTTTTCGCAGCTGAGAGGTCTTTAAAGTTAAGACAAAGCCAATTAAACTTGAAGTAAAGTTTTCCCTGTTATTTTTTGAAAGGCGATGGGGATACTAATAAAAACAGGTGCTTTTGTTTTTTTTCTTTCTCTCCCTTCTCCCTTTTTCTTTCTTCTGTTTTAAAAAAATGTAGGTAATGCAATGTTAAAAAAAAAAAAAAAAAAAAAAACAAGGGAAAAGTAGGGGGAGAGAGGAAGGGTCTGGTTAAGACAGTATTACAAAAGAAAAATCAGTGTGTTTTTTCCCATGCTTGCATAGGGAAATAACTGGGTTAACATTCTAGGCATTATCCAAATTACAGAGCATGCAAATGAAAAAGAATACTGAATATTATATTTTTTCTAAGCCGCAGTGGTACAGTGGTAGCGCTGTTGCCTCACAGCAAGAGGTTCTCCTGTTTGTTTCTCAGCTGGAGTGCCTTCTGTGTGGAGTCTGCATGTCCTCCCTGCGGTTGAGTGGCCTCTGAAAGACATGCGTGAATGGGCATCGGGCAGGCTACTCGGCACCATAAAAATCTACTGCCAATCATTAGCAGACCGCAGTTCCACTGTGGCGACCCCTAACCGGGAAAAAGCCGAAAAGACAAATAAACAAACATAAGGGGTTTTTTCTGGAAAACAAGATATCCTTATCAGTTTTGCATCTAATCTGCCTGTCACTAGAAGACAATTTGAGAAATGGCTTGGAGAAAGTGTTTACTGAAAGCATTCAAGTGTTTTCTCAGCTGGGACAACTACAAAGATAGACAAAATCAAATACCACTTACGAATAGCACAGGATATACCACGCGTCTCAGCATGACTAACCTTTCATTTTGGTTAACTCTAGCCTGTCTGTGTGGCTATTAACTTAAAGCTTTTGTTCTTATTAGGAAGCAAAACTTCAATATTTGAAGATGTACACAGTTTTGTTTGTTATTATTAAATTAATAGTTTTTTTTGGGGGGGGGGTTGCTGGTTCTGTTTGATGGCTTTCAAAAAAACAAAAAGTTATGTAAGATGTGACATAGGCTCAAATGGATATGACAAGAAACAACTGTACAAAAGACCAACCTGCCGAACACTATATGCATGCAACATAAAAGCTGGAACTAGATATTTAACAAAAAAGCAGTTATACATAAAATATGGTAATAATAACTATATAAGAAAATTATGCTTTCTGTAATGTCTTTCAATCTGAATGGTCTTACAGATAAGTATAAAAATTATTATTTACATTTGTTGACTGGGAGAGTCCGACTGGACACAGGTCCGTTTTCAAAGGAGGCCCGGGGAGAAAAGCTCCACATTATTTGCATTATACAGTTAAAAAAACATAGCATTTAAATATAGACATTAGTCCAGTTAAGGACACAAGACAAGAAGAAAACAGATGTAAAACAGCTGTAGAGCATAGTACAATTTTAAAATATGGTGACATATACTAAACATGGTTAAAATGTAGTCGAGATTCATCAGTGAACAACTGATACAAACTGTTTTTGAGTTGCATAACAGCCATTAGCAGTTGTTGCTACAAGAAGTTAGTATTATGTGGTAGGTAGCTGGGAACATGAGTGGCCAAGCTTGCTAAGAGTAGGTTGTTGATAGGGGGCTGAGAGAGGTAGTGGGTGGGGGGAGTGAATGGTATTAGAGGGGGGGTTGCAAGGGCATATCTGGCAAGTTTTGAAGTGTGATTTTAGTAAGGATTTAAAGTGGGTGCAAGAAGTTAGTTACAGAGGTAATTGAGGATGGGAGTTCCAGTGTTTGGCTATAGTGCAGGAGAATAATGCTTCTCCAGCAGAGTTAATGGCTCTTGTGACCTGTAGGTGGTTTTTGTGGCTGGATCTTAGTGGTCTCGTGGTTATGTAGGGTTGGAGTAGATTCTGGAGGGATGGGACTTTTAGTGGTTGGTTTATTAGTTTGTGGGCGAGTGTGAGTTGGTACCATTGAAGGAGGTGGGGAAGCTCTAACCAGCCCAGTTCTGCTAGTGAGAGAGACAGTGGTGAGTACGGTAGGAAGCCCCTGTGGCGAATTTGGCGATTTTGTTGTAGCAGGTTTCGAGCTTATTTAGATCACATTGTCTAAGGTTAGTAAATATTGGAGAGGCATAGAGTAGGGTAGAGATAAGATGAGAGTTTGCTACCAAAATTTTAGCTGCTTTGGTAAGCAGTTGCTGATTTCTATATAATGCTCCTAGTTTTTTGTGCACTTTTTTAATGGTCATGGAAATGTGAATGTCAAAGTTCAGCTTATTGTCTATTTCTACTCTTAGTAATTTGGTGTGTTCTGTAGGATGGATGGTGGTGTTGTCTTTTGCTGTGATGTTAAAGTGAGAGCGGTCTAGGGTAAGTTTGGTGTGTTGGAAGATTAGTAATTGTGTTTTGTTTGGGTTGAGTATTAGTTGGGCATCAGATAACCAAGTTTCAATAGAAGAAAATGCTTCTTGTGTGACTTTTTGCAGTTCTGGTAGGGAGTGGGCTGTGCAGATGATGGTTAAGTCATCTGCGTATTGTACGAGTGTGCCATGTGTTGTGGCTGAGGCTAGATTATTGGTGAAAATAGAGAAGAGTAGGGGTCCCAGAATGGACCCTTGTGGAACTCCTATGGAGACTGGTAGTTGGGGGGATAGGTTGTCCTGCCAAACAACTGCTTGTTGGCGGTCAGATAGGTAACTCTGAAACCAGTTGATGACTGGTTGACAGATGGATAGGTTATTGAGAAGAGAGATGAGTTGTTTGTGTGGGACCATATCAAAAGCTTTAGAGAGGTCTAGGAAGGTAGCTGAGGAGAGATGACCTGCATTTTTATTTTGTAGGATAGTGTTAGAGAAAGAGAGTGAGGCGGTGGTGGTGCTATGGTTAGGTTGGAAACAGTGGTGTGTGTTGGAGAGGAGGTTGTTAGCAAGGAGGTGATCTGAGACTTGAGGATGAATGCATCCCTCTAGTATTTTGGAGAGTGGCAAGAGAATAGCTATGGGGCAGTAATTGGTTAGATCTGTAGAGGGGCCTCCTTTGTGTAGGGGAATTATGTGTGAGACTTTCCATAGTGTAGGAACATAACTTTGACAGAGATCTGTTAATTAAGAGTGATACGGGGTAGGCTAGAGCGTCAGCTGCAAGTTGAATGTATTCACCTGGGAGGTTGTCTGCTGTTAATCTGGTGGTTTTAAGTTTAGTTAGTAGTTGTTTTATTTTGGAGGTAGGGAACAGGAGAGAAAGAGAAGCTAGTTGGGAGATTGTTAGTTCTAGTTGATGGTGTGGGTTTATGGGGGGGGGTTGTGTTGTCTAGCTAGTGATAGTACGGTTTGTGTGAAATGATTGTTGAAAGAGGTAGCAATATTTTCAGAGGAGTAAGTTAAGTTAGGAGTGGGTGTACTTACTTTACCTGGGTGGAGGATGGAGTTTATTGAGGACCAGAATTGTTTGGGGTTATGCTGGGAGGAAGCAAGGGCAGACTGATAGTACTGGATTTTGTCCTGTTTTATAAGCTTTTTGGTTCTATTGCATAGTTCTAGGAATTTTTGCCTAGTAGAGGGGGTTTTGGTTTTGCGCCAGTTGTCCCATGCTTTATTCCTGTTTTTCATTTCAGACTTTGTGTTTTTTGTAGCCATGGGGATTGTTGGGCTCTAGTTCAGGAATGTCTTATGGGGGCGTGGTAATTAAGGATGCTTAAGAATGTTTTATTAAAGTAGTCAACTGCGTCATGTAGTTTGAGGTATTTTAGAGGTTGCCAGTTACAGTCCTTTAGGGATGAGCTGAATGAGAGAGGGTTGAAGTTAGTTTTTTTGCGTATTTGACGGTAGATGATGGGTTTTGCTTTGTAAAGGTGTTTTCTTAGTAAGAAGGTTGGGGAGTGATCACTGAGGCTGTCAGATAAGCAGCCTGCTATATATGACTGGGGGCTCTTATTGACTAGTATCCAATCACGGTTAGTGTGTTTGTTGGAGTTATTTATCCTAGTAGGTGACTGGACTAGTTGGGTGAAGCCATGAAGATTTACATGATGGGTTGGGTAGTTGCTACAGCAGGATTGCCAGTCAGTGTTGAAGTCTCCTAGAATTAAAGTTTCTTGGGGTGGGTGGTGGGTAGCCCAGCTGAGGAGGTTTTCAAGTGGAGGGATGTTGTGGCCAGGTGGGAAGTAGCAACCTATTATGTTTAGCGTTTTATTTTAGTTTATTTTAAGGTTGGCATATATTATTTCTTCCTTACCTATTTGGGGAGCTGCTAACTTTAAGATCTGGATGCCTAGATGCTGCTTAAATATTACAGCTATACCACTTCCTTTTTTGTTTAGTCGGTCTACCCTTAGTATATTGTAACCAGCAGGGAGGATTTGCTCATTAGTAATGTGTGGTTTTAACCATGTTTCTGTAAGGATCACTACATCAGGGGAGTAGAAGTCTATGGTGGCATGGAATTCAAGCACCTTGTTGCATATACTTCTAATATTTAGGCTTATCAGAAGGAGGTCGGTTGGCTTTCTATTGGCTGTGATTTGGGAGATGTGGTTTATAGTCTGATTATGAGAGGAGGGGTTGGAGATAGAGGGACCAGGATTAGGATGGATGCCTCCACTGAGTGCTAGGTTGGATATGGATGAGATTATTAGTTTTATCAATTTCTGTATATGCTTGCTTATAAGGGAAGTTTTTTGATTGCATTCTGTGGGCAATAGGTATGGTGGTAGGGTTATGTTAGGTTGAGGGGTTGTTTTTAGTTTAGGTACTGTGGTCTGTAGTCTATATAGAGGGTGTACTGGGAAGGTTGTTGACCTGATGAGAGAGTAGCAGAGTAGAGGTGGGATATGAGTGGTGGTGTGTGTGGTGGTACAGTAGTAGTGGTTGAGTGCAGGAATGGTGGAGGTTTGATAAGATGTGATGTATGCAAGGAGTGTGCATGCAGTGACTATAGGTATGGTGTGCTTGTACATATTAGGTGAGTAGGAGGGATAGTAGTTAGAAGTTGTAGGAGGAAGTATAGGTGTGGTGATTTTATAGGTTGAAGGGTGGGAAGGGTTACTGTTTGTAATAAAGGTAGGACCACTGGGGGTGGGAGTGAATTGGGGGAAGGGAGGGGACCGTAGCAGGCAACAGATGAAGGAAGACTATCAGTAGGTTTATAGGTTATAATGAAAAGGACTGGCCCTGATTAGGCTGCAATTGTTCTTGTGGGGAGGGGGAGGATCAGAATAGACCAGAAAAGTGGTGGATAGCAATAGTATGATGAAAAGGGCTGGCCCTGATTTCACAGATATGCAAGTCTACAGAAACAATAAGAAAAGGCAGTAGTTACTCTGACTTGCTTGTTTTGCATACCTGTCTTATTGAAATAAAATAAGCCAATTTTACCAAGGAGTTATGTGGAAATTAGGAAGACAAGAATTTATAAGAGAAAAGGTTTAGTAGAAGTAGAGAAACAGCAGAGCATACAAATAGTACAGCATCTAAAGACAGATTGCAATATGAAGTAAGAATGGGGGGGGGCAGCTAATGTTCTGAAACAATAAGAAAATCAGAAGATACTTTGGACTTACTTGTTTTGCATACCTTTCTTTTGAAATAAAATAAACACTTGTAACCAGGAGTATGTGGGATTAAGAAAGACCACAAGTTATAGAAGAAAGGGTTTAGTAATACTAGAAAACAGCAGGGCTTTCAAATAGTTAAAATGGCTTGCAAAGGGAGACTGCTGTTAGAAAGTACAGTATGGGAAGGGGCAAACTAACGTCTGTGATGGAGTGCTTTATTTAAAAATAGAAATTAAACAAGGGCTACTAGCAATTAATTTTGTTTGGAGGATAAAACATACTTTTTGTATATTTTGAAAACAACACTCAATCCAAGGTTGCCTGGTTCTGTTAAAGAGCACTGCAGGCCAATAGATCGAACTTGGCTTGGTGGGGATCCAGGGAAAGTAGAATTAAAAGGAGAAGCTTAGGTATGAGCACTCCATCCAAAGAGACAAGCAGCTACACCAAGAGGATTTTAAAAAGTAGTGAACTATATCCCAAAATGTAGAGTGCAAATAGCTATGCTACAGAAGACACACCTGGAAAGAACTGAACATGTGAATTTGGTAAAGAAAGGTTTTCAGGATGGTTATTCAGTGGAATATCTGGGGCAAAGGGAAGAGGAGTACTTATATTAATTGAAAGAGGAGCTCCAACAGTGACAGAAGACGAAAAAAGATAATAATGGAAGATGTATAGTACCCAAGGGGCTTACTAGCAAGTGTGGAGGATTACACTGGCATGCATTTACATTCCACTTAAAACTGATATAATGGAGCTTAAGAAAATTCATGGAGAAATAATCAGCTTTCAGCATGGAATATTACTTATATGTGGAGACTGGAATTTGTTTTTTAACAGTGAAGATGTGTCTGGGGGGCCTAGAAAGGAAAATACAACAAAGGCAGGCAGATTTTTGAGGAAATTTATGAAAATGTTGGCATGGAAGATATGAATTCAGTACTAGGAGTTCAGAATGAATTTACATATTCTCCAAGATACAAAACGGGACTAGGCTAGACAAAATTTATATCTCAAAGGAACATGTGCATTTAATTGAAAGTCTTGAAACATACCCAATAACTATTTCAGATCATGCACCAATAATAACTAAAATAAAAATGCAAGGTAAGGAAATAAAAATGAGACATTGGCGCTTTCCCACCTATTGGTTGAAAAGAGGAATTTAATGAGTGGGGTTTTGGAATTACTTCAGAATTTACTAGGAAAGATAGAAATTTCTTCTGAAAATACAACTAGGGAGTAGGATAAAATTAAAGTGGAGTTTAAAATTAGGGTGGAAATAAAGGAAAGGAAGATATGGTTAAGAAATAAAGAATTATTTAGATGGACTGACAAATTTTAAAGTATTGCAAAATAGGGGGAATTTCTCAGTACAAGAAAAGGAGCAACTGCAGAATGCTAAGCAGAAAATAAGGGTTTACCCATGACCATATGCATGAGTTTAGAAAGACTGCTGTTAAGCAACTGTTTTCTGATAATAATTCTAGAGCACAAAAACTTTTAGCACAATGATTCAGGCAACAGAAAGTGGAGAGGGCTGCCACCAAGCTTAGGGAGCCAATAACAAGAGATCCTGTAGAAATATTAGAAATATTTTGAAAATTTTATGAAAGTTTGTATAAAACAGAGAAATATGGAAATCAAGAAAAGGTACAAATGCTGATGGAATTTTGGCATATGTGTAAATAGTTCTTACTGTTTTGCACTTATGTCTTATTATTCAGCAATGTATTCTCTGGTCATATTACTACCTGTCTATTAATATTGTTATGTTTTACTGTATCTGTTTTCACACACAAAAAAAAAGGAAATAAGATTTTATACAAAGAAAAGGTACAAATGGAAATGTTTATGGAAGAATTAAATATGCCAAGGTTAGAGGTACATGAAGCTCAATTATTAACATGATAGGAAGAGATGAGATACAAATGGCTATTTAAATGGCTATGTATAACCAATCTACAGGAAAGTCCCCAGGCAGGAACAGATGGTATTCCTGAAGAAGTTTGGAATCTAAGAGGGAAAAAACTGATAAAGATCTGATCCAGAGGGAAGGAGAATGTAAGAAAATACCACTGTTATTGGTGGGTCCTGATGCAGAGAAAGCATTTGACAGAGCAAACTGGGACTTCAGGAGCAGAGCAATGGAAGCATTTGCCTTCCCTGATACAATTATAATGCTGATTAGGAGTATATATGAGGGATCGGAGGCAAAATTAAAGTGGGTTGGGTCCTGTTTGAGAACTGCTGTTTGGGTAGAGGAACTAGGCAGGGTTGCCAACTTTCCCCTTTGTTGTTTGCATTATATTTAGAACTACTGGCAAAAGCGACTCAAAAATTTAGGGATATAATTGGTATGGTAATCATGAAAAGCTGTCTCTATTTGAAGATGATATTATTTTATACATGACAAAACCAGAAAGGGACATTTTCATGTTGTGGAACATTTTAAGATGGTTTTGTATCTTCTCAGGATACAAAATTAATGAAACTAAAGCAAAGGCAGTAGCGGTAAATTAGGTACCCAAACACGGCTTGGTCCAACAAAGTCCATATTTATGGGGGCATGATAAAATGAAGTATTTAAGAGTGTGGATTAGAAATTACTCTGTTGTGGCAGCTAAAGCTATATGGGAAGAGACTAAACAGAAGATAATACAAAAACTGATAAACTCAAAGCTTTGTTATATGGATATGGATACTTTGATACAAGCCATTAAAATGGTTTAGTCTTATACACAGGTCAGACATATTTTTATCAACCAGAGGAGAAGATGTGGATAGCAATTAAAAAAGAGTTGAAGGATTTTATCTGGGAAGGGAAGACAGCAAGGGTCAAGTGGAATAAGCTGATTTTTCCAATAGAACAAGGCGGACTAAGATTACACAACTTGAGGGGGTATTTTAGAGCAACACAGTTAAGGCTCTTATACATAGCACAAGCAGAAAACTATAATTCAAAGTGGAGAGAATGGATGATGATACATGGGGGAAGCTCAAGAAATAATGAGAGATCAGGATTCTGGATGCAGACTCATAAGGAGAACAAAAATCATACAGAGTATTACATTCATAAAATGGCAGGGAGTATTCCAAGAACTAATCCAGCATGAGAATGGAGAAAAAAGAGATTCTGCCAATAAGGATGACTGTGGTTAGTGATGCAGAAAACAGGCAAGCGGGGGCTGGAATTCATTGGAGAAAACTGGCAAAGGAACCAAGGTATTGGGAGCAAATAACTATAAAATGAAAAGTAATAGAATGGGAAGAGGTCAGGAATTTATTTGGACTGCAGGTTAGATATTGCCTTTCCTTCAAGGATTGATATCAGAGTATAAGGAAAGAGAAAGAAATAGGGGGTCCTAAATGAAAGACCAGCACAGGTAGAGTTTTTAATAGAATCTAGAACAGAAGCTGCTGTTAAAAAATCAATAATTAGTACAGCATATAAAAGATTGCATGATAATTATTAGAATCAATCAGAAGAGCTTAGAAAGGATTGGGAAGAGAGACTACATAAGCAATTCATAGAGAGACAATGGGATATATATGTATCCCAAATATGCAAGATCTAGAAGATTTAGAATCTTTGCCAGGAAATGTTTACATAGGTATTTTTATACCCCAAGTAGGTTCCAAAGAATTTTTTTAGGTGGATAGCAAACGGAGGTGTGATGGACAAGAAAGAGGTGGCTGGGACCATATTTTCTGGGAGTGTAACAAGCTAGCAGACTTTAGGGATTCTCTGTGGACTGCTCTGTTGGAGTTGCTGGGTGAGCAGATTGGATGATTTTTTTTAACTATGATACAGAATTGGAATTGCCTAGACATAGCAAAGCCTTGCTGAGTCTAGTTACGGTGGCTGCCAAAAAAACATTTACTAGAAAATGGAAATCAAAGTCTAGACCAACTTTTTTAGAAGTAGTGAATACAGTAACATGGATAAAACAACTGGTATTGGGATCTATAGAAAAGGGAAGGTGCAAACTACATAGGAAAAATGGGAATTGTGGGAACAATATATGCAGAGAAGGAATGAGGTTTAAGAGGTAGGATTTAAATGAGACATATAATGCTTAACTGACAATGACTGGACAAATAAGTGATGTATAATGTTTGAAGCTACAGATGTTTCAATGGTGTCTGTGATGTATAATGTTTGCAACTAAAGTGTGGTCAATGTTGTTTGTTTTTCATTTATATAAATGTAAGATGTCCTATGTCGTACATGATAACTTAATAAAGATGTTTATTAAAAAAAAAAAAAGCACTCATCCAATTGTTAAGATTTCCATTAAAGGAAGCAATGATATCTCTCTGTTTTATATATAATAGAAGAGGATTCCAGAGATGGGGAAATGTCTGCCCCTCCAGTGTACCACATGTATTTGGTAATGGAGATTCAAGTCTTTAGCCTGAGTGTTTGTGGAGTTGCTTGCTTTTTGGAGATGCAAGAGATCAAAGAAGGCTGGGTCCTTAACAACATGTAATGCTAGATAAAAATTACTGAAAGGCAGTTTGTACAGACTCAGAGCTTCATACTTGCTTTGGTAGTTGAGGGTCTTTAGTCTGGTGATCTTTTAGTTAGAAATCTTCTGGGGTCATTCTAGCTGTGTGATGCATTTGGACTGCTGCAGCCTGAAAGGGGCACTGTCTTGGCTAACTGATCAGATAAAGGCAAAGAGGCCTCGTTGGTCTGGATGACATACCATCACGTATTAGTTGGGCTATGCAGAAATTTTCCTGATTACTGTTCCTACATGGTGGTCAAGAAATGGAGAGTTGTTTACAACACAAAGGTGCTGAGATCCCTGATGACCTTATTAGCCTAGACTGTAAGCTGCTGCTGAGATGTATTTACCAAATGTGACAATGCTACACATTTCTGCATTTAATTTAAGTTAATTTCTAATACACCACTGATTTATGATTTAGCCTTTGCTGTAATAATACAGCACTGGATGTTTAGCAAATGTCAAAACCTAAGCTTGCAGTCATTGTCAGATTCAGTTATCTATATGTGTAGGTTAATTGTTGAGAAATCTGAGAAGAAGGGAGCCTCAGCAATGAGCTACAAGTAACTTTTTTAATCTATGAGGTGGGACCTAATATTTTATCTACATAGGTTCTGTCAGTAAGTGTGCTATGAATCTTACAACATAAGGGTCTAAATTTAGGTCTCTAAGTTTATTTACAATTCCATTGTGGTGAATAGTGTCAAAGGTTTTGGCAAGTTCCCAGCAAGTTGCATGAACTGCAGTGCCCACCATCTACAACTTCACTGACTTTCTTGAAAAATTACACTAAATTAAACATACATGATCTTCCTTTGATGAAACCACATTCTTGCCTGTCTAGAGCTATACGATTTTTTTTAATATAAGAGCTTATAAAATCAGATACAACATTCCACGGATTTGAAAGTTAGGGTTGTTAGGCTAATGGGTCTGTAGTTCTCATGACCTAGGGTTGGGACCTTTTTACAGAGGGCAATAATGACTGCCAATTTCCACACCTCAGAAACGTATCTGGTATCTATGATTGAGGTGAACTATTTTTTTTTTTTTGGGGGGGGGGGGGGGTGTCAGGAAGGCATTTTGGTGCTGTTGATTAAGCAACCAGTTATAGTGCCAGGGCCCACTGAGGTGGTATATTTACTAAAACTTCAGAGAGTACAGTCAGGAAATGTTCCATAATTCTTTTGAAGGGAGGAAGAGACATGGGAATTGTAGAATTTCAGTGACTGTTTCTGCTGTTCAGGTTGACATAAATGTATACACAAACACATTGGAGATATCTTTACAACTGCAGTGGGTAATACCATTATGAATTAACTCAAAGCATTGCTGAGTGTTCTCAATCGTCTGATGTAACTAAAATGATTTATGATTAACGTTGCCTTCAGATAATAAATTTTACGTACCTCTTTAATCTCTCTTATGGTACCTTACAGATTTCTGCAGATGTTTTTTACAGAAATGTGGGTATACTGCAATTTGTTATAGTCTTAATTATTACTATTATTTATTTTTTTTTATAGAACTTGTTAATGCTGCCATCCCACCAAGGTGATTATTTTTACAATTTGGACTGGACTTAGTTCTTTTTGGAACTGCTTGGTTACAGTATTTGTTAGATGGAAATAAAATTCATTGGCTTTGGCATAAGTGCAGATAAGGCTATATGGAGGCTGGAAATCTTGAAGTTGAATTTTGAGAACTCATTATACACTTTTAATAGATTTGCCTTTTTAAAGTTTTTGAATTCAGAGATGTTTGTTGTGGTGGGTTTAGAAGCCCTAAAAAAGTTCATTGCTGATTTATGATCAGCTCTGACTAAAAATTATATTACAGAAATACTGTAAGTGTGACATTAGTGAGAAGGTCTAAAGATTTTGACCCCCTCGTGGGATTCCTAACTATCTCTTCAAGGGAGTTAGCATTTACTGAGTCTATGAATCTTTGGGAATAACCAAACTTTGTGGCATAGATGCTCCAGTTAATTAATGGATATCGTACTCAACAAAAAAGATATTTTTATTGTTTATGACCTACCCATTCCATTTCCCAGCCACCTACACTCATCGATTACCACCAATGTCCATCTTTGAACCACAACTCCCCTTAGAGAACATATCAACAAGCATCTGCTCACCTGGGATGGGCAAACCAATACCTTCCCTGCCACTCTGTTAGCTGGACAAGCCACTAATTCAGCCCGGGTCAGCTAAGCCATAATCAGGGTTTTATCCCTCTTTGCTACTGGAGTGGCATAAAATAAAAATATATTTTTATTAATGGTGAACTCAATAAGTACATTTAGAAATCTTTTGGGGTCCCCCAGGAAGACAAAATGTGGCCTGCAGCAGGAAATGGAATGATAATTTGTCTTTGTTATGGTAATTCGAAGTTCAGGAAGTTCTATTTGTGCATCTCTGGGAATCTGTCTAGAGATAATTGAGTCTCTGAGAAATACTGATATTCCCCCCTCCCCAGATTCTATCAGGTTTAAATGTGTGAGCTTCTGAAACATGGCAAAAAGGGAGTGCCATGCTTACACTGAAAACTAGTCTCTGATACAACACAGATTTGGATGTGTTCAAATAGCAGGAGAGCCCTGAGATCTGGCAATTTATTGTTATAACTTCAGGCCCTGAGCACAGCATGCTTGACATGGCCCAGACTGAATTTACTGTTAATCTTATTGTTATGTTGGCTTGTCCAGTAGGGAGATTATGTCTAAAATAGGCACTAGGGGGGGTAGTAAGTGCTTTAGCCACCATGCAGAACCCGTGAAAGAAAAAGCTCATGACAGTCCTGTCAAACCAAACCAGGTTGGGCTCATGATCATTTCATCCAAAGTTGACACATACTGGATCTCCCTAGCATGAAACCAGCAACTAGCTAATTGTTAAAGCCATTATTCTCTCTTTGTATCTGGGCATTATTCAGGGTTACAGTAGGATTCCAATCCAGGCCAGAGTTTTACCTGCAATTGACACAAGCATTGTGATCCCCAGTATGTCTCTTTGCATGTCCTTCTGGACTGAGTGTCTCAGGTCATTCACACCTACATGAGCCTCCACCAGAAGGTAGTCATATCTATACTGTTTGAAGGACTGTAGGCCCCATATAACATCAAGAAGCCTGGCACTGTAAAAGCAGTTGATATTCTTTGTCCAGCCTAATGAGTCTGCTACATGATGAAGTTAAAATTTCCTACAGCATTTCTACGTGGATGTGCAGACCTGGTAACAGTGGAAGATTTGCAGTCTACAGCTTGGCAACTTACAGAGTTATATGAATATAGTGGAGGTGTATTAGTGGATTGCTTCTGAGGCATTTTAGATTTTAGTCCTCTTTCTTAGGCAAGTAGGGAGTGTTTTTTTTTTTTTTTGTTACACAGCATCAGCACATTGATTTAGTGCATTCTTTTGGAGGTATTGGTGAGTCTGTATGATGCTAACCAACCAACTGTGCAAGTGGAAGGGTGGCCTCCAGGTTACATTGATATTTACATCTCTCACAAATCATGTCATGTTGGTCCAGTACCAAGTGCAATAAGCCTAGCAATAGGACAGATAGAAGTAGACTGGGCTTTCATATTTGCCATATGAGTTCAATTACTAATGACAGGAAAGATGCCCTGAACCAATATAGTCAGCAAAAAGAGAAGACCTGTTGAACACAAACTATGCTGTGGAGGGCAATGTACTAGGTGAGGCGAAGATGCACCAACACTGATACAACTATTACTTTAATCTGCAGAATATGTCATCATCAACCCTCTTTTTCCCATTTTCTACATGTTGTCGGGGTGTCGTGTCAGCTCTCGCCATCTCTCTCTCTAGTCGGTGCCTCTCTCCTACCTTCTTAGACTAGACTTGCCACATACCCGGTATTTTTCTATACTATCCAGAAATCAGAATGATTAGTCTGGAAAACACTACACAAACACTGGTATTCTGTTTAGAAGTGAAGACAGAATGCTGGAGTTTGTTAAAAAGCAAACCTTTTTTTTTTTTTTTTTTTTTTTTTTTTAAAAACAAAAAGCATCGCTAAAGAGATACGGTGGAGTCCGAGATACTCTACAACAGCAACAGAAGAGTAACACAACCAGATTAGGTGCATAAAAATCTACTAAAAAGGACATTCCCCCTTAATGATGCAATATGTTTCTGTCATAAAATGGGCGTGGAGGTGGGTGGAGATAGGTTGGGCCTGGGAGGTGTTAAAGATAGTGCAGGGGGCATGGTTTCAGTCCTGTTTTCTGTATCACAAGAGGTGGCAATCCATTCTTAGACATTTATGTCCGACTGTCGCAGGTCTTCTCTCACAAAACCCATCCACCCTCTTTTCCTCTTGCCTTTTTTCTACATGTCCCATATTATCTTCACTAGATCATCTTCTGCTTTTCTGCACACGTACCCGAATCAGCTACTTTAGCTTTTGCTCTTATGTCCTCATTTCTTCATTTGTTCCATAATAGTATGCACCCTACCACCTGTCTCAGTACTTCATCTCCAGCACCTCTGGCTTCCTCAACTGCTCTACCTTTACTGCCCAAGTTTCTATACCATACAGTAGTACTGGTTGCACCACTGTTTTGTACACCTTACCTTTCAGCTTCTTTAGCATTCTTCTGCCATATACTACACCTGACACATTCAATTCTCAGCTTCTTCCGATTCCCCCATTTGCTGCCATTACAACTGTATTATCTGTACTCAGTTTCATCCCGAGCATCTTCAGTTTTGCATTTCATTCTCCTATCCTTTGCTGAAGTTCTTGCTCAGAGTCTGCTTGAAATGCTACAACATTCTGCATACAGCAACTTTGTTGATCTGTCCCCTCTGACCTGTTTGTTAATGTGGTCCATCACCAGTATGAACAGCAGCGGGCTCAAAGCTGAACTTTGATGCAAACCCATTCCCAACAGAAACCCCTCTGTGAGACTGAACACTGTTTGCACTTGATTCATTGGGTCCTTGTACATAGCTTGCACTAATTCTACCAACATTTCTGGGACTTCAAACCACCACACTACTGCCCAAATCAGCTTCCTTGGGACCTTGTCATATACTTTTCTCCATGTCTAGGCATGCCCAGTTGGATTCTCTCCTGATCTCTAGTTTCTTCTCAACTATCTGTCTCACTGGAAACACAGGATCAGTTGTGCCGCATCCTGATCTGAATCCAAACTGCTCATCTCCCATCCTACTTTCAGCTGCTTTGCATATTTGTTTATCAATCACCCTCTCTAGAACTTTCATGCAAAGGGGCAGGGGTTTGATACCTCTGCACTGCCCACAACTGTGGATGTCCCCTTTAATCATGAACACTGGCACTAGTATGCTTAGTCTCCAGTCATCTAGGCTACGCTTCTCACTCCACACTGCTATAAGTACCCCAGGAGCCATTTCTCCCCATCTCATCCTACATCTTTATTTTATCTGCTGTGACCTCATCTTGCTTTCTCTGACTTCATTTTCCTAAGTGTTATTCTCACTTCCTCTGTGGTGGGCTCCTCCTCTTTTCTCAGAGCAGGCTGTGCCTGAGGCAGTACAGCTTCTGTGGGGTTTTCTTCATTCAGAAGCTACTGGAAATACTCGTTCCATCTGCTTTTGATGTCCTGTGGTCTGATGAGCAGGTTGATGCTGGCGTCCCTTATGAAGGGTGTCTGACTATCTTTATTATTCTGTCTTTGCCTTGCTACCCGATATAGTTTATTTGCATCTATCTGCAGAATATGTAACAGTGTCTAATCCATGAGTAGTATACAACAGTACAGCACACAAATTCAGTACAACAGCAGCAGCATGAGAGCTGAAGAAAAGGTATAAATTAAGCACAGAAAGATCTGATAGTACTACACAGTTACAGATTGGTAGAGGACACAATTAATGTAGTAAAGGGCAATACACAAATTCAGGACAATAAAAAGACTTGAGAGTAGAATAAATTACATACAGTACACTCTAGAATAGCAGGCACAGATGCCACTAATAGTATGAATGTGACTGGATATGATGCTATATGCAAACACTTCAAGACTTGATTTCTGTCCACAGACAAAAGAGTGGCTGTCTCAGACACCATAAAGCACACCCATCAGAGAGTCAATAAGCTCAGGTGGCAAACAATAAAATATATTAAATGTTTAGTAGCAAATGTACTTACAAATCACACAGATGGAAGTGGATTAATTAAAGTATGTCTTTGGGACTGGTAGAAAGGTCAAATCTGGTTAGAAATTGTCAATCCACGGTTCACAAAAAAAGCTTGAAGCAAGAAGCATCTCCAAGATACCAACAATATTCTACTCTCAATAAGGAAAAAAAAAGCCAAAAAGTACCCAAACAAGTAAAACTGTGGTGCAATAGACATTTTACGTATGCTGGGAAATGTAAACCAGCTGACCAAAAGGAGGAATTTAGCTTCTTAAACAACTTCCTGCCTAAAGTAGCTGTGATCAATGAGTCACTCAACAGGTAACAGGAGAAAGTGTGGGACACAATGCGAGTCCACAATGAGTCTTCATTGTCTAGATGTCCTCGAAAATGAAGACACAGAAAATATAAAGGGTTGCCTGTACAGAAGTAAAAACACAAAGTTAAGTCACAGGGATTTTCCTAATTTAAGTATTTAGTAAAAATGTGACAGAACTGTTTGAACTGATTTCTTACAGTGCCGGTTGCTAATGGAAATGATTCCTTTTGCTATTGATAAGCTTAGTTTTAGCAGTACTGCATAGCTTTCTAAACTGCTGTAGGTGTTACATCTTAACAGAAAGGCAGAAAATCTGCACATTCTTTCCCACTGTCACCTTGCTTCACATTCTTTTGAAAGGAGGGGGGCTATGCTGCTTAAATTTGCAAAGGAGGTGCTGCTTAAGTACTGGAAAACATGACCTAAAGCTAGGGAATACAGAGGAACAGGCTTATCTGCTTTCATTTATTCACTTTTTTGGGGGTCCTTTCCATCACTGTTACTGGCCTGCCATCCCAGTGCCCCATGTCCACACTGGGTCTACTACCTGTCTCTGCAGCTCCCCAGACTATTTCCAGTAGTGTTGGGGCTTGACGTGGACCCTAAGGGTATTCCGGGGGCTTGGGACTTCTCTGCATCGGTCGAGGGGGGTTCACTTATGTCCTATTCACTCCATCACTCACCCATGGCAAAGTGGTAATGTCCATGGCGGGCATGCAATGTGGACAAGCTGCATATCACCCTGCCTTAACGGCAGCTCAACCAGGTTTACCTCTCACCTCACCTGCCTGTATTTCTTTTTTAAGTGTGAGCAAGAGGCCAATCACCATCCTATCACACATTGCTGGGAACTTATTTCCCCACCCTCAAGAACCTCACCACCACTCAGAGACCTTCAAAGATGTATGACCACATTTCCCTAGAAGGGATAATTCACAGTGATCTGGTGGGGAAAACAAGGTAAAAGCTGCCCTTATTATGTAGTAATTCATTGTCCATGGGGAAAACAAGGTAAAAGCTGCCCTTATTATGTAGTAACTCATTGTCCTTGGTTCCATAATTTTGTAGACGTGTGTGTGTGTGTGTGTGTGTATATATATATATATATATATATATATATATATATATATATATATATATATATATGGGTCCACTTTGTAATTTCGAACCTACAAAGCCACAGACTCACATTTTCAAAACCAGCAGAAGCATGAAATTCAAAATACCAAAGCACGGATATTTAGAATTTCTTCTTCCGGCGGTACGGTGTGTGGATGTTTGGGTTTAATTTTGGTAAGTTTGTGTGTGCAAGTATGTTGGTTAGGGGTTTACTGTGTGTAAGTGTGTGTTGTGACTGTTATGTGTGCGTTTGAGGGACTGTAAGATGTGTGTGCGTGAGTTCCGTTTGTGTTTCTGTTTGTGCGATCTTGGAATTAGAATATATAAGTGGGGGGCACAGCCCCCCACATGGGGGGTGCAGGGGGGCTTTCCCACCTGCTTATACATAGTTTAGATGAGTTTGTTTGATTGTGGGGGGGGGATTTGTGTGTACTATATGTGTAGCGTAATTACGGGATTTTGAATTTCGCGGTTGTGTGTTTTCGAAGTTGTGAGTTGTTGTTGGGTTTTTGGGTTTTCGGCTTTGTGGTTTCGAAATATTGAATTTCGAGATTTCAGTATTTTGAAATTACAAATATATATATATATACACATACAGTGTGTGTGTGTGGAAAAAAAAAATATATATATATATATATATATACATACACACACACATATATATACACACACACACGCACACACGCACCTATGTGTTTGGGATTAAGGGCATGGTTACTCAGGAAATATGAGCCAGCATTAGAATATGGTGATTGGCATGACCATTTATTTATTTTTAATGTTTGTGTATTCAGCATTTTATTAATTTGTTATACGAGTTCCAATATGTTAATAATGAAAAATGTATTAATAAGAATTTCCATTATTGTGGAAATGCATTATTATTCTATTCTCTTGTGCATTAAAACAAACAGATGTTGGAGTTTCAACTAACCTACTTATTTTAGTCGTTGAGCACTGCTTTGTATACATTATTCCCAAAACACCATTTATTTCTGTGTAAATTAATTCATCCATTTTCTAATGATCCCATCTATATTTCTTTTACCTTCTTTACAATATTCAGTACTTCATTTGCAAGAGGTTTATTCTTTGATTTTCATTTTCTTTTAATTGCTTTTATTGGCTACTAGTAATATTAGTCTATGTTAAGACAATGCTAAATCAAGACACCAATTTAATATCATCTCCTTGGTTAATATAATATAGTCTCGACAACATCATCAGGACATTCCATAGGAACTCCCCACATTCGTAAATGTATGTTCCCATATTCTGTTCTCATTTCCTTTACATCTCCAACATTTGTTTTCTCTGCATGAGGAAAAAGACTTTTTGGCTTGAGGATGTGGCTTTCATATATTGGCAAAACCTTTTCCACCCTTATATTACCTTTTTTTAGGCAATGGCAGTTTTCAAAGGCTTTTCAATTAACAAAACAAAACCCAACAACATAAAGGTATTGCTGCTTAATGATGAGTCTCAATAAAAAACTTCACTCAATACAGGCGCTGTTTACCCTGATGTGCATCAATATATGCAGTGTCATAGAGACCTGGTTCAAGACTCTACAGAATAACCAATCAGTGCAGGGTTTCGACAACTACTATACATTTGAGTCCACAGCACTAGATGAAGGTACTAAAGGTGGCAACATCTTTATATTTGTAAAACAAAACTTCATCTCCAGGCTTGTTAGAACTAGATAATGACCTGGAACTCCTCCATGTCCACCTTACCATTAACCAAGGCCCTTATCACATCTCAGCTAACAGTAGGACTACCTCTATGTCCCCACTGGCATACAATTACCTGGCTTCAACCACCCCTCTATCAAATGGGAGACTTGTACACCCCCTAACATGTACGCCTAGAGATTTCTGGACTTCAGAAATACAAACTCCCTGGGCCAGATAGTCCACTCCCCAACTAGGGGGCACAAAATCCCAGAAATGATCCTTACCGATATGGTACACCTTTATTCCCCACCAGTTATAAGTTTCTCCCTCACCAAACTGAACCAAAAATTAGTCATGTTCACCATAAGACTGAAGCCAGAAGCATTCTCGAACACCTTGGTTTTCAAAGATTATGCAAAGGCTAATCTATGAAAGCTGAATGATGACCTGACTAAATTCAACATCCCCCTCCAAGCTGATGAGCTCACTGGATATATGGAATACCTTACTGCTGAATTCTATGCACATGTGCATAGCTGCGTAGATGCATTTGTCCCCCTCTGCAGCAAATACAATGCCAAATTAAAAAACATGGAGGAACACAAATATAAACAGGCTCTACAATAAAAGAAAAAAATCTGGTATTGCATATTATCGCAACCAGATTGCAAACGTCCCATAATTGGTAAAGTTTTTGTGAAACTATCTTTACCTGAAAAGGGTTGTGTAAACTCTTTATTAGCACTTTGTCACATTGCTTATGACATTGGAAGAGGAGTAACGGTAAAATTCATCTTTGTGGCTACCATCTGTCCCTGACCTAAGTTAATGGAAAATGCAATAAAGATGCCTGGTGCTTCTGACTCCTGTGTAGAAAGACATGTTTACTTCTTACATGTTTCTAAATGTTTACTCTACACCTTAGAACCTAAACTTTTTACAACAAAAGAAGCATGCTGAAAAGTGAATAAATAAAAGTTATAATACACCTGATAACTGCTATTTACTTCATGCATACTGTAAGCAATGCAGAATACATACAGTGAATAGAAGTCCAAGGAGAAATGTCACAAATTACATATCACAGTATGTCAAAACAATTGTGAAAAACTGAATGCCACTGTGTAGTAATAAGGAGCCAGAGTACATGCATTACACATCACTTACTAAAAAGACTGTAACACATGGCAAAAAAAGTCGGCAAACCAACATATTGTAATGAGTAAGCAGCAAAGCAAGACTTTGAATTCTATACATCTTACAGAGTCCAGTCAAAGGCTTTAATAGCCTTGCCATTGCAATGCTAAAATACTGTGAGGTGTAAAGCACACAATCAAAGCAACACTCACAGTTACATGAGCAAACATCACACGAAGTTGCCATACATTAACAAACGCTTAACGAAGCTGAGACTGATTAACAGATTCTGAGGTAGCAGTGCGGTGTATTTCATGTTACACTGACTTACATTGGCAAAGTATGCCCTCGATAAAAACATCTGTCCATTATTAGTCTTTGAGTTATACACAATGTGACAGACTAATAATTACTACTTTACACAACCCTTTCAATGTTAAAATCAAAATTTTCGTCCATACATGACTACTTTTGCCAGGTTGGAAATCTGATTGCTTTAATACACAAGTACCAAAAATCTCATTGCACACAGTAAAACATATAACCATCAAGATGTCAAAAAACATTCTTGCCAACTTTAACAAGGTACTCTGATCCCTGATCAAATCAACCAAAGCTAGACATGAGGTAAAACAACCACCCACACAAAACACAACCGTAAAGCCCTTACTATGTTAAAAACCTCAGAAACAATGCCCAGCATTACACAGAGAAAATAGCAAATGAGATCTTAGCTTAGACCCTGAGAACACAGCCAATCTACTAGTGGATACATTTAGCTTAAACTTTACCTCCTCCCTTCCCCTACATTCCCATATAACATACCTAATCTACATCACCCCTGACTATCCCAAGAAAAAGTCCTCACAGCACTCTGCAAGAACAAGAACACTGCTTCTGCGGCGATGGGTAACATACATGGGTTGCCTACTGACCAACCTGAAACGAGACTTGACAAACCCTCTATAGAGGCTGTTTAATATCGGCCTCCAAACAGGCTTTGTGCTGGACGAATGAAGGCCCACAACATTCATCTCCTTGCACAAAGATGGGGCATCAATGAACCTATACGTCTGACCGGCCTCATCTGGAAGGCTACGGAGAGGATCATTATGTAATTAATAAATAAGGACACAGGTAACCTAGAAACTCTTGCCCCAAGCCAGTTTGATTTTGTCAAGTGGAGATCCCACTCTTGGGTATTGTTGATAAACTGCCCCAGCCAAATGTTAATCCGTATGTAACTCACTGGATAACCAATTGGCTCAAAAACAGAATCCAAGAAATCAGGATAGGCAGCTCTACCACCTCAAAAAAAAACCTTGTCAGTACTGATATACCCCCAGGGTTCAGTTTTTGGACCACACTTCTTTCATATTTAGTTCCAAGTTTAAAGATGACTGTAAACTTGGTGCCATCATAAACTCTCCAGAGGACACCAAGATTCTTCAAGAGGGCCTCTCCCAACAAATAGCTGGTGCCATAACCATGGGCTAAAACTACATGTACAACAGTCTCCTTTGGCAAGCATGATGCCCCTGTAGCTATCATATTGACAACACACCCCTGAAAACTGATTCGATAGTTACAGACCCAGGAATCTATGTGGACAATAAAATGTCCATTGATCACCATGTGTCCACAATTATAAGACAGTCCTTTTTCACTATGCAACTCATTAGTAAGGTTATGGTATTTAGGTCCAGGGATGTGATCATCCCATTCTACTCGGCACTTACTAGGCTGATCAGTGAATATGATGCCCCCCCATTCAAAATGTACCTGTCCAAACACTTAAAAAAAAAAAAAAAAAAAAAAAAAAAAAAAAAAAAAAAAAATTGAATGACCACAACATTTTTCTTACCAACAAAATCAAAAACTGCACTGTCTGTCTCAAAGCCCTGTCCCCCTTCTCAGTATTATACAGGCTACAGAAAGGCCAACTCTGTTTTGCATCCCGAGCCTCAACAGTCCCTAATCACATCCTTAAGTCCAACGGTAGAATAAACACCTGCTCAAAAGATCTAAATCCCTTCTGAAACATAAAATAGAACATGTTGGTGGGATAGCTATGAACAACAGAGAATTCCTCTTCTTTGGAATCATCTTCCTCTCCACATAAAACAAAGTACTTCCCTTACTCAGTTTAAATGTAATCTAGATAAATGGATGGGAAACAATAAATTGACTCCTGGTTTAGCACCTCTGCCCATTATGGACAGTGTAAGATTTAAATGTTCTACTCAGCTCTGGGTTATTCATACTTAAATTACAAGGGCTAAAAACTTCTAGGGAATGCATGGCTAGGTCTGTACAGATGTTCACATATCAGTATCCTAGTAAATATCTATGGACTTATGAAAAAAAGCTCTGAAGTCTATTTGGAATATAAAAATACCAGTGGAATCATTTCCGTGTAACTATCCATTACTACTACTTTTTTTTTCTCTCCTTTTTCTACCGGAAAAAAAACTTTCCTGCAAGCTGGCCTGTAGTCCTCGACAAGGGTTTTCATCCATGCAGCAAACAGGGGTTTCAGCTTACTCTGTTTCCCAACCAGCAACTGAGATAAGTGGAATTGACACTGCTGGGCCTTCTGACCCATGTGTGATTCCACACAAACATGAAACCCTGTCTAGAGCAAGCATATTGCCTGGCTAATGCCTGTCCTTAGCCATATGAGTTGTGCTGCTGGCCATCCTCTCTACCAGTGTCAGGTTCTCAGCATACCTGACCACCTAACGTTCCCCACTCCTAATACGCAAGACCCAGCATGAGCTACTTACTATTAATCCCCTGACCATCTTCAGCACTGCAGAGTTGTAAACTGATCAAGGGTCATCTGGATCAAAGTCAGAGCTTTATCCCAACAGACCACTACTCACAGTGAAGAGAACCAGAAGTGACATAACCAGTAAAACAGATAGCATGCAAGACACATCTACATTCTTAACGCAGCCAGACTAAAGTAATACGAGTACTGCATGAATCCCTGTTTTGTGCACAACGCTACACAATTCTGAATTAAAAAAAAAAAAAAAAAACTAATGCCTTAAAAAGTCATTCTAAAAGCTTAGGCTTAAAGTACAATACAATGTCATACTTGTTGACGACGACTGCCATGCAATGCTGTTTGCCATTCACTGCAGGATTTTTTTTTTAATGAAAGCCTGAGCTAAAAGCAGGAACTGTAATTAGTTTATAAAGTGACGATTTTCTACATGGTCTGAAATCTTAACGGCATGTTCTTCTTTCAAAACTGATAAAATAATTTAGAAAACAATAATCTAAGTAAGCTTGCTGAGATGCATTTTCGACCCCAGTTTATCAGCTTCAAATATGACAAGAACTCCATTAAATATTTTTGCATGGAATTTGTCAGCAGTTTGTTAATTAGAATCAATCCACAGGTTTAATCAAGGTTTACTAACAACTGAAACACTGTAGAAAAGGAAGGTGTACTTGAACAGTTTCTGCAGGAAATCATTCTGAATGCAGGGCTCCTTTAAACCACTAATACAGAAAACAAATAGCAGACAAAATGAGAAAGGGGGCAAAGAAAGCATGCTTAAGAAGTCTACAGGGATTCTTTTCGACTCTAACCACTTACCGCATACATCACTGCATGAATGACTTCAAGCAATGGACTGCCGTATGTTATGCAGATCTGTCCACCTCAAAGCTACTGTAGTCTGACAACCATAATGTACAACAGTTTTCCCCACACCCAACGTCTGCTCCACCCCTCAAAAAGAAAAAAAAAGTAAAGAAAAAATCCTATCCAGCAGGAATCTCTTATTTCCAGCCCACCAAATGCAAAACCCTTTAGACACATCTATTCTGCTCACATGTAAACATGTTAAAAAGATATAAAAAAACCCTTGAAGTCCTCAGAAATGGGCTCAATCTGTAATTAACAGCAACCGGTTCAGAAGTTTTACATTTCCAAATGTGTAATGCCTGAAAACCACTTTAGAGGAACCCGTATTAAAGGACAAGCATGGGGCTTCCAGAAACCCTCCTGACATGCAACATACTTATCCCACAAAAGTGGAATGAAAAAACCAAAATTTAATCGCCTTTTTTACTCTGTACCATTAGAACAAAGACTAAAAATATAAAGATAAAAAACAAACCAGTTTTTAATTAGCATTTACAAAGTATGAATTTAACTGCAGCAGATGGAGAAAATGGTCTTGCTATTTATGTATTTATTCTCATTGTCCACTTAAAAGGAATGCTGAAGGGTTTACAAATGTAGCTTATCTGTACTACCACTGAAAATTTAATATGATTCACCTACACAGGGGCAAAACAAATTCTACTTCATATAAATAATGAAGTGTTCTGGGCTAGTTCTTAGCGTTGTTCAATGGCCTAAGGTTTTACATAGCATTTTAGGTATGAATATTCCATTATGTGGCACGCTCTTAGAAAGTCAGCTAATGGAATAGAAGTAAGGGACAGTTATTTTGGTCCCAATGGGCCGCACTAATGTTTTACATCACTTTTCATTGCAGAAATTTTGTATGGATGGAAGTGCATGAGCTGTGGTTCATTCATACTTTTATAGCATCCACTATCCCTATCTGTTTTGTTCACGTTACCCACAGCTCTGAGATATTTAATCACCATGTGGATGCCTTACTACTGTTGTGGTACTGCTGTAACCCCTGGTATTGTTTCATATCAAGCCATCATTACCAGAGCCACATTCACTATTTTTATCATTTGCACAAGATTCTTGCAGTCATATCTAATCATTATTTTTAGAATGTACTGAATGATTCAGGTTTTACTTTACCTGTCATTCCTTTTTCTTGTTCAAATCTACTTAATCATAACATCACTAATGCATTTGGAGTCATTAGAAGCATACTTACTCAGTGCGTAATAACAGAGTCATAATCAGTACTTAAAAATATTCTCTCTCTTTCATTTTGTTGTCTCACAAGGATTTGCCACCACTTGGCCAACCAAAAGAAAAAAGGCATCAAAATGCTCAGCACTTTTCCAAATAATTAAATGCTTTAACAAGGAAAAATAATATCTGAATTATTTACTAGAAAGAGGACGATAATTAACCAATATTTCTGCTTCCAGACAATTTACATTGCTGGGGGTTGGTGTTTACCTCCCAAACAAAAAGGTTTGATTCTCACCTCGGAGAGGGAAATTGGTTAAGTTTAAAATGGTTTACAAGGGCAGCTATCATAATAAACTAAGAAATTAAATGGTGTTCAAAAATGAATGCAAGTTGCATTACAACTACTTTCATGGAACAGGCACAAATCCATGCCATTCTCTTGCCCCTAGGGGCCATACATTAGCAAGGCTTGTAAAAGCTCTTAGTACTTTAACCTAGTAATTTCTTATGAACCTATGAACAAAATGCCATGCATACTCCACATCTTTTCTGTCCCAGACATTATTCTGACAGCTTATGTTAGTGTCATCCTTTGTAGCGTGTTCACACTACTTTTTCTTTCGCTCTAGATCTTTTCACTGATTTTTCTGTACATTAAGACAAGAACACAACCAGCAACGTGATTCCCTGCTTATATTTGCTGTGATTTACATACACATGTCCATGTGTGCGGACGCACAAACACACACACACACACACACACACACACACACACACACACACACACACACACACACACACACCAGTTTTTCAATAAGTTTAGAGTAATGTACATAAATCCAATAATCGTTTCATGGGCCTAATGCTACATTATCCTGTAGCAGTACAAAGTGAATTTTA
This sequence comes from Protopterus annectens, assembly GCF_019279795.1. Lineage (NCBI taxonomy): Eukaryota > Metazoa > Chordata > Ceratodontiformes > Protopteridae > Protopterus > Protopterus annectens. The sequence continues at coordinate 1,909,072,275 of NC_056737.1, forward strand.
TGCCTTATTAGCTATGACCATATTTAAATGTACTTCTACCAGCAGGAATACTCCCTGAAAAAAGTCTACCAAGGCATATAATTAAAACAGGACCTACTCCATGTTTTGGTCACCTTTACTACTCATACCACTTGGCCCTTGTCTAATACACTTCCCTTTACAAACACCCACCCACCCACCCCCCTTCACAACCTCCAGGTAGACACACTAACACAATCATCCAGGGGTATAGCCGGGAATTTACAAACTGTACACACTGTTGCTATACTGCACATCCCCACCACCATGGAAAAGGTAAAGATTACGCCAGAGTGCTGAAGTTCACTATCGCAGCCATACTGCACCCCGCATAAAATGTTCAAGTCATGAGTTGGCAATGCATTACTTTATTTCTCTGACCACACCATATACACTGCCTTTATGTACAGTGCTATACTGCAAAACATCTCTATAGAGCAAACAAAAGACTTCAATTACATGGCAGACTGTGATAAGCCTCTGTGCCATATCATGGCAGCCAGACCTACAGATGTCTACCGACACCAGTGCTGGCATTCAGCACCAAGTGTCTGTGCCGCACCACAACAGGCAATTCCAGAAGTTCAAGCACAACAGTAACAATGCTCAGCACTAGTCTGCTGCTTTATGGTAGCTAGTCCCACAGACCATATAGCCATATGCAGTACTAGCGAGCCTCTGCTCCACAACATGGAAGGTGGTCCAAAAAATAATCATCTGCATTCAAGTAAGCTTGGCCATCATATGCAGTGTACACCCTATCATGACCACAGTAACAACACTGAAGCATCTAAGTCCACCACAGTGATCACCCCTGAATTCAAGGGCTTTAAAAAGATAAAAATATTAAACTATATGATGAGCTCTCACAAGTTAAATGCAAACTTTCCAGCCCCTAAGTAGACTCAACTGACACTTATGTTGATGAATTTTACTTCAAAATATTGCAGAATAATTAGCTAATCAATCAAAGAAGATTAGAAAAAACTGAGAAGAGAAGACTGGCAAAGCAACTTACAAGGAAAAATAGGACATATCTATGGCTGCCAAGTATGCAACAAAGTCCGGAAGGTTTAGAATTTTTTGCTTGGAAGTGTTTGCATAGGTATTTTTATACCCCAAACAGACTTCAAAATATTACTCAAGTAGACAGCAAATGCCAGAGGTATGATTAGGAAGAAAAAGGTAACTGGGAACATATACTTTAGGAATAGAATGAGTTGTCAGAATTTAAAAATTCCTTCCAGACTGCTCTAAGAAATATTGGGAGAGCAAATTATGTAACTAAGGAAATACTTTGCTTTATTTGTGAAAGACAATGGCTTATTTACTTTTTTTTATTTACTTATTCCTTTTTTTTTTTTAACTGTTACCCAGAAGAGTTATGTGTGTTCTCAGCAAGATGATGAATCCACATACATAACAATCCACACACACAAACACTGACAGTGCTTCTGACAAGCCAGGTCTACCACAAGATGCACTAATTTTTTCATCCATGCAATGCAGACTGACAAAAGATGTACTAATTTTTCACACATATATGGTAAATGCAGACCATTTTATGTCTTGCCAGTTTCCCTTTTTGTGCTCGAAATAACCTATCCCATTTGGTTACAGACTGGCCTTCTCCATCCCACGGTCAGCAATTATATATTACCCCTAATGAGAATAACTGGGATCATAACACAGATAATGTAAGGGTACCCATGCATGGGATAAAGTATTAAAGGAGCTGGATCTGTCCATCAGTTGTAGGGGGGGCAGTCCTGGGGTACATTTTCTGATTCCCATTTATAAATCTAAGCTGTGCTTGAAAATGGACACGAATGAACTTTGTTTTATGTGGCGGGGAGTTTGTTCCAAAGCAGCGGTAACCTCTGTGAAATATACCTGTCCCTCCAAACCATTCCGTTTTTGTTGTAGAAGAGGTATATATCCCTAGACAAAGTACTTCTGATACCATTTGACTTGCTGATGTGGAATAAATCCATGAGTAATGGGTTGGAGGATGTCTCATATGCTAGACGCAGGTCACCTCTTAGCAGTCTGTACAATACAGAGTATAGTGACAGGGTTTTGAGTTGGTCCATGTAGGACATGTTGTTTAGGCCTTGCATCAGTAAGGTATCTTTGTGGGCGTTCCAGTTGTTGCAAGTGTCTGAACAGATACATACCAAAGGGGGCATTATATTCAAAGACTGGCCTAATGAGGGCTGAGTGAAGGGTAACAGTGACATCCCCAGATCTAGACACAATCCCTTGATTTATAAGCTGTGCAATACTGAAGGACTTTTTACAACATACATATATACGTTGGTCAAAAGTTAGGTCACTGTCCACACAAGTTCTCAAATCCAGAACAATTGGGTCAATTCTTAAGGGAGGTAGATGATTTTCCAAAGGATACAATAATGTATTTTTGCCATTTAGTTTCAGACCATGATTCTAACACCAGTTATTTGACACAAACCTTCCTCTGCAGGATGGCCAAGTCATTTTCTGATTCAATGACTGCTCCTAGCTACTGCAAAGTTAGTCAGCTAGAGCCCTTTGGGATTGACTTTTATTTCAGAAAAGTAGATGCCAAAAAGACAAGCCTCAGCACAGAACTCTGAGGGACTCTACTGGTGACTGGTCTCTCTGTGAAGGTAACTTCCCCTATTTTGATTATCTGCATCCTGTGTCAGCTGGCAATCCAGCAGGTGATATAGGGGTTTATTCTCAGTTTTAGCTTTTCTAATATGCCCGAGTGAAGATTTATGTCAAAAGCTCTGGCCAGGCCAAGGTATGCTGTGTGTACCATTTTGTCTTCATCCATTGCTTTGGTGACCTTTTAAAAAAAAATCCACAAGATTGAGCAAGCATGACCTTCCTTTGATGAATCCAAACTGAGATGGATCAAAGTGTGTGGAGGTTCCCTATGTCATGATGGATAAATTCCATAAGTCTTTCTATGGCTTTACATATGAGGCTGACCAGACTCATGGGTCTGTAATTGTCTGGGTTTGTGCAAAGTCCTCCCTAATGCAAGGGAATGACTGCAGTTATTCTCCATTCACTTGGTACACAACGTGTATGGGAGCTGAGAATGAACATTGTTAATAGGAGTGTGACTTTAGTCATGATTCACACTATTCAAGATGAATCCAGGGACACCTGGAGGTTAGCCAGCTTCACGTATATCCTGAGGGACAGACGGAGGGGAGAGGAGGTAAAGCTAGAGCTAAATTTATTGTCCAGTAGATTAGATACATCTTCAGCCTCACTGCAGGTAATATTGTTCACAATCAACACAGCACATTGTGCTTTTGAGATTACAAACATAACGAAAAAAAAAAAAAAACTTGTGATTGTCTTTGGCTTGGGTAGCTATTTTACCCTCAAACTTGGCTTTGGTGGATTTTACTAAGATCACCAGTTGTCTATTTCAGTGACAAGGGCTCTAACATTCTGGGAACTATTCCTATATTTGGTAAAATTTCTTTTCCTTTTATTATAAAGCTTGTTGATAACTGCGGTGGTGGTGCTGCGGTAGCATTGTTGCCTCATAGCAAGACGTTGTCCCGTTTGATTCTCAGCTAGAGCGTCTTGTGTGTGGAGGCATACGTGAATGGGGCATGCCTTCGTTGAAGGTTGTGCATCAGGGCTGGTAACCCAGTACGTAAAAATCCACTACCAATCATTAGCGTACCGGAGTTCCGCTGTGGCGACCCCTAACCGGGAAAAGCTGAAAGATACAAACAAACACAAATAAAGCTTGTTGATATTGTGGTTCTACCATGTGGGTTTGTTTCTGGGATTTGCCCTGCACTTGTTCCTACAGGGTACAGCTGCACCTATGCAGCTGTTTACATGCTAGCATAGTGTCATGGTGAAGACTTCTGTGTATTCAGTGGAGTTAAATGGGGTTTTGTGGGGATTTTAAGCTTGCCAATGTATCACGTAGGAGAAGGCAGCTTGCTTTAAATAAATTTCTAAAGTTACCTTGGGTGGAAGATATCTTTAGTTTCAGTTTTATTTCAAAGGAAACTGATTTATGGCCAGACCCAACATGTGAGAAGGTATGCAAGGGATGATGCAAAATGTTCCCATATTAGTAAGGACAAGCTCCAAGATGTTATTCTCCCTAGTTTGTACTCTTATTAATTTGTCCAGAGCATTTGTATTGACAAAGTCCAGGAATCTCTGTGCTTGTGCACTAGTGATGGTGTAGGTTTCCCAGTATATATTTGGATAGTATCACCTAGGAAAATGGTACTGGGTTTAATACCGAATGATTCAAGTTCACATAGATGTTATGGCTTTCTTTTGTCATAGAGGGAGTTCTATAGTTAGCAAATATATAGTATGGGACCTTTCTGATGATTATTTGGACATGAAGAAGCTCAAGTGCATCATGCTGTTTTACCAGCCTTAACGAGAGTCTCTTCCGAATATAGTCTGATATACCTCAACTTTTTTCCTCTCCTGCACAGTAGCTGATCTAAATGTGTGGAAGGCATTATAGCCCTGTACTGCCAGTCTGCTCTCCACTATTTTAAACCATGTCTCAGTCACTATACAGATTTCAATGTCTTCAAGGGTGAGAAGGGCTTGTAAGGAGTAGAGTTTCTTGTTCAGACTTTCTAGCATTTATCAGTAACACCTTCATACTTTCCTTTGCTTGTTTTATGTTGCTAGGTTTATCAAGTTGGCATTACCTAAAAAAGCACTATGGGGGTGGTCAATGTCCTTATCAATAATCAAAACTCTAGATGGGACAGATGCCGGCCATCCCTGCCGATGCAGTGTGGTTTGTCGGTCATATTCTCCCAAGCTGACAAATATATTGGACCCCCTTTGAATGACAACAAAAACTAAGCCAATTACTTAAGTAAACTATTTTTTGCTCATATCACATCATCATCTTTGGAGAAAGTAGAATGCTACTTAGTGCTAGGCTCATACCTGCCTTGGGGAGGGGGGGGGGGCAGTGAGAGCTCTATCACATCTCTCTTCATACAATCCAAGAAGGTACAACTCAAGTCACTGAGACCAGCATGAACTATGACAGTTATACTGGTACTTGTTGTTAGAGTGCATTCGTGATCTGATGGATCCTGGCACCAGACAAGCAACTAATCATTATTCTTTCCTTTCTCTATCACAAGATGCACAAGCACATACAAACATGTTTAACACACACACCTAGAAACCTGCAGGCAAAATGGAGGAACATTGATTCAGTCATGTCATGTCCTTGGGGTGTTGGAGGAAAACAGCACATGGATAAATGTAAACAGAGACAGGGAGGTTATTATTCAGACTCGATAAAATGAGCTCAACCAGAGCTACGCACTGTGAGATGGCAAAAGTGCTCACTGTGCCACTGCCAGCAGTGAACAGTTAATTGTACACATGCTGCTCTTTCACTGTGTTGCAAAGTGAAAAAAATTATGACCACCTTGTTACTCAAGCATACTAATATACCAACACAAGTGATAGAAATAATAGATTTATACTGATTGCAGCAAATAAAAGTACACTGGGTGACACTACTACTAACCACCAGAACAGACTGTTTAACAGTGATCAACCAGTAGTAGAAATAAGCTTTTATACACAGACAACTTCCACAGCCATCTTTGCTGACTGTATATATATATATATATATATATATATATATATATATATATATACACATATACACACATATACACACACACACACACATATATATATATATATATATATATATATATATATATATATATATATATACATATATTTCAGTGTAAATATGTTGAAAAATCAATAACTTTCACAGTAACAGATTTCAAGTTTGCTTCACACAAACACACAGTAATCATAGTAAAGTACTCCATCTTATTTCACACAAATCCACACTAGCCCTGTAAAGGCAGATTAATCACTGGTTAAACTGAGCAAATGACAAGAGGGTCAGTTACTTTCATCCACAGATGGCTGAGTTCCAGCCTCTCAGAAGTACAGTTGTTTAAATAAACTTACTATAAAAGTTGATGTTCAAATGACTGCTGCTGCAGTGCCCATAGCAATGTGTGTGTTATATCCTTGCCAGCCAGCTTCCAAAGCTTAACAGCACTTTCCAAGTGCCCACACTACTACCAGCTCCAACAGAGCTGAGCAAAAAGAGTGGTTTGAGCCCCAAGCCCTTCAGAGCTTTCATGCCAACTAAGAGAGGGAGGTTAGAGCCCTGAAAAAAATTAATGCTAGAAAAAAAAAGTAAAAATAACATTTCTCATCCCGGCAACAAACGCATACAAAAATAAGGGGGATGTAGGAAGGGGGCAGCTACTGCAGCGGTGATCATTTAAACATCCACTGTTACAGTAAATTTACTTACACAACTACACTATGCCATTTGATCACTGCTGCAGTAGCCTTAACTATATCAGTAAACTACCACAGCTTACACTTACTGGGACGAGGGATGACGGTCCTGGAACCCCTGGAGAATGGTCCTAGCAAGACTCATCCTAGACCTTGAGAAGGAATCTAGCTTATATTGCTTTGTAAAGGTATGTACAGAGGACTAAGTTGTTGCTTCTAAAAATCTTCAAATTCTGCTACAATCCAACCCTTTCCAAAAAGCCACAGATGAAGCCAAGGACCTGGTACAGACAGCTTGACCCTGCCTAGAAGTGCCTTGTTGTGGTGAGTATAAAAAAAGACAATAAAATGAAACAACCACAGGGACAGTTCTGCTTTGATAAAGGTTATCCTTTCTTCTTATTTTCACAAGAAATAAACAAATGGTCAGAGTTCCTAAAGAATTTAATTAAGTCCTGATAATATCAGAGTTGTCTGTAGAAATCTAAAGTATAGGGTATCCTTTCTCTCTCAAATTTAGGCTTCAAATAGAAGACAGGGAAATGTATAGCTTGGCTCAAAGTAAACTTGATAGCACTTTAGGCATAAATGAAGACTTACTTCTTAAAGAAACCATACTTTTGTGAAAAATGAAAAATACTGACCCACCACAAGAGCTTGCAATTCACATACTCTTCTTGCAGAAGACAGAACAATCAGTAACCCTGTTTTCCATGTTAACATCCACAGACCAGTCTGATGAGCTGGTTCACACTTAGTACTTTTTTCACAGTCAAAATTAAGATCCCAAGGAGAAGCCACCTATTTTCTATCAGGCCTGGTATGCAATAATCCCTTCAAAAATATTTTCACAACAGACTGCAGTGAAAGTAGTGGATATATGGACAGATATGCTGAAATGGCAGAAAAATGAACCAACCTGACCTAGCCAAGGCCTTCAACACTATTCTCCACTCAGGCACAGTAGACAACCTCTCTCAGCTAGGTATCAATCCATATCTAATCAGATGGGTAGCAAACTGGCTCACTGATACAACTCACCAAATCAAAATAGGGGAAGCCACTTCAAGCAGTAGACCCATAACAAGTGGCATAACCAAGGGATCGGTCTTGGGGCCTCTGTTATTCAGTATATACTTCTCTGAGGTGCAGGACAAAACCAGTGGGCTATGGCTGACCAGGTCTGCAGAAGACTGCAAGCTGGGTATGGTCATCATTTCCCCAAGTGACGTGAAGGTCCTCCAAGAGGGTCTCACCCAAACAAATGACTAGTGCCAGAAACATGGCCTCAAGCTGAATGCCAAAAAATGCGTCATCAACCCCTTTGGGGAGAGTGATGTCCCCACATATTATCACATTAATAACAATGTCCTAATCAGTCATGAGGGATTTGGACACCCAGGTTGATAGCAACCTGATTTTTGACCACCATGTTGCTTCCGTTGTACAGAAAGCTTTCTATATGGTGCACTTCATAAGTAAGGGTATCTCATCCAGGGACAAGGAGGACATAACATCCCTGTATTCTTCCCTTAGAAGGCCAATTACTGAGTAAAATGCCTCCTTTGCCATGTACCTCGCAAAACACATGCAGCTATTGCAGAAACCAAAGGTTCCTCTCCAGAAGAATCCAGGGCCTCAAACATCTACCCTACACAGAGAGGCTAAAAGCCCGGTCCCTCTACTTAGTTTCATACAGACTCCTCAGAGTTGACCTCTGTCTGGCATACAAAGTAATCTCAGACCCTGCCTTGATGGGACTGCTACATATCCACAAGTCGAGTTCCACTCGAGTAGCCCGCACGGGCAACCTCAACCTGGTCTGTGACATCAAAAGGACTTGTTGGCAGGACAGATTTGTGTCCCAGAGACTCTCCCCATCTGTGGAATAGACTACCTCTCCACATCAAGCAGAGCACCTCATTATCCCTTTTCAAGTGCAACCTGGATAACTGGATGGGAAACAGAAAATACACACCTAGGATTCCACCAGTGTCCCTGCTGGACAGGGGCTTTGGGTGCTGACTAGTCTAAACATAGGCTAAACTCTTGGCTAGGCTTATAAGGGCCTCAGGGCCAATAGCCTAGTAACTTCCTATGATCCTATGAACTGTGATGACAGAGTAAGGCCAGAGGATAGTAACTCGCATAATCTAGAAACAGCGAGACACTAGCCTTAAAAAGATCACTTTTTTTTGTCTTGGCAGAGATTAGAAAATATTTTCCATTTACTAATACATGATTGTCTAGTACCAGGTTTTATTGTCTCCTTTAATACCTGCCACGTCCTCAGAAAATAGCTGATTCAAAGTTAACACTAACATTCAAACAGTTAATTGTAGTTGTTTGTGGTTGGGATGCATCAAACACCCTTTGTCCTATGCGAGTTGATTCATTATGTCATGAAGATTTTAGCAATTGTCTTCGGCCATTTCCAATGGAAAAGAGAACCATTGTTGCCTGAGCCAGAAGTGAGTTACCACAGTGATTTTGGGGAGTCCGTTTGAACCTTCAGAATTACACTGGATATCAGTGGAAAGGGCAGCAATGCATAAAAAAACACTCAGGATCATAGGAATGAATAAGCATCAGTTTTCCAGGACTGCCTGCAATGAATCCTGGCGCAGAATTTGTTCAGTTGTCTGTTTTGAAAGGAGTGAAACATACTTATTTGAAATTTTCTCTACAACTGGATCAATTCCTGGAAGACCCCCTCATTCAATTTTCATGCTTCAGAGTCTGTCCTAGACCTGCTCAGCTTGTCTGCCACGAAGTTTTACACTGACAGAAAGTAGAAAGGTTGGAGGGTTCAACAATGCTTCAGAGTGAACTCACAAGCTACACTAGCCAGCCTGCACACAGGACAAGACCTGGTGCCCCCCTATTTATGTATCATATCACTATGATGTTGTCTGTAAACACCTGCAGAGGTCCCGGAGACTACAGATGATGAAGAGATTCTATAGTATAGATCACAGATAACATCTGTTTGACATTTATGTGCTTTGTCATGTCTGATTTGTTCTAAAGACCCTTCACTTTTACCCTCACTGAAATTGCCCCCAATCAAAATCTGGAATGTCTGTTGTCAGACTGAGCTGGGGTTAGAACAGAGAGACAGAATGGGAGACCTGGATTCAGGGCAACCTATTGTATCCACCAAAGCAGTTCTCTCTTCACAAAACCAAAAACTGGAATTTGAAATTCCAGAGGTTTAGAATGCTGGGTTCACATAGTTTTATGAATCATTAGACTTTTCTCATGTGCAACCTGGCAAGATGAATCATAAGAATCATGGATGTCATGAACCACTGAATCCTGACATACTCTCTGACTGAAGTCAGAGACTTATCTGAAAAGCTCACGAATATTTCCAGATACAAATCCACTTTTTTTGGATTAGAAATGTCTTCTGAAGGGAAGAACTGAGATAGCATTCTAAAAAAAATAATCCTGTGAGAATGAATTATGGAGGATTTTTGACTATTTGAAAGCAGGAACCAGGAAAACAAACTCACACTGAAAACAGACAGCTTCACAAGTGAAAGATGCCATTCAAAGGACTAAATGAAGCAATAAAGTATATAAACAACCAAACAATACAGGAAGTATTGCAGAGTGACGATGCTTGCATAAAATCCACATGATTTTTATTATTTCTTTATTTAGTTTACATTTGTTGACCAGGAAAGTCTGACTTGATAGATGTCCATTTTCAGCGGAGGCCCGGGGAGAAAAGCCCCAAATACAAATTAGTTACATCCAAGTACAAACATAATATTAATAGTAATAATAATACAAAGTACAATAGAATCAAAAGTACAAAAATACAGGTACAAAGACTGTGGCAGAGGCATTGTAATGATGAAGGAAAAAAACATAGCTTATTGCAACAAAACACGGGAACAGACAGGGCAGTAAAACAGATATGCATATAGTTAGTAAGCATTTGGAAAATAAATCTGTCATGTGCATCGACAGTAAGAGTAAATAAAATGGAAGATACCAGGACAGTATTCCATTAGGCATTCTATAAGGAGGATTATTCTTAAGTACTAGCAGTATTAAAGGGAGGTGATAGTTTAGGTGAGGTAGGTAAGTGGGGGCTTCACTAGGGAAGAAGGTAGGGAGAAGTTTGTAATCTTTATCCTATAGTTTTAAGGCAGGTGCATATCCTATGAGATCTGAAAAAGAGTTTCAAGAAGATTTTAAATTTGGCAACGGAAGGTTCTTGAGTTAAGTCTGGCGGGAGATTATTCCAGTTTTTGGAGATGTAGTTGGAAAATAGGGAGTCGCCAGCTGCGTTGTTTGATTTAGTAGCATTTAGCAGACCTTTATCTGCAGGTCGGAGTTCTCTAGGTTTAGTATAAGGACTTATTAAAGATCTGAGGGCAGGGACTTTATCAGGGTTATATAGGACTTTATGAGCAGTAGTGAGTTGGTTATAGAGAAGCAGCTATGGGAATTCAAGCCAATTTAAGATTTTTAGGTTTAGACAGTGGTGAGTGCGGAAAGCTGGACCACTAGCAAATCTAGCAACATGGTTGTAACAACTGGAGAGCTTATTTAGTTCCATTTTTGCTATGTTAAGTCAGTATAGGAGAAGCATATAAGAAGGTAGAAAGTAGGTGGGAGCGAGTAATGGTAGTTCTGGCAGTTGGGGTAAGAAATGCAAAGTTTCTATATAGGGAGCCAAGTTTTTTATTAGTGTTTTTTATTGTACGCTTTACGTAAGGTCAGATTTGAGGTTCTTGTCTATTATTACACCTAGTAATTTGGTGCTAGTATCTGGGCAGATTATAGTACCTTTGTTAGATATAACTGTGAAGGTAACTGGTGATGTCTGATGGGTGGGGGTGAACAGCACTAATTTAGTTTTATTGGGGTTTGGTATTAGACCATGGTTAGAGAACCATTTTTCAACAGTTATAAATATGGATTAGGTCATGGTCTGGAAGTCCTGTGGGGTACTGGCTGAAGAGAGGAGGGTGGAATCGTCTGCATACTGTATGCATGAAGCATTTGGGGTGACAGTGGGGAGGTCATTTATAAAGATGGAAAAAAGTAATAGGCCTAAGATGGAACTCTGAGAAACTCCTATAGTAAGAGGTAAGAGGGAAGACAGTTGTTTTTGCCACCGAACAGCCTGACGTCTGTCCTGCAGGTAGTGTTGGAACCATTGTATGAATTGGTGATCAAGGGATAAGTTTTACAGAGCAATAATAAGTAGCTGGTGACTGACCATGTCAAACGCCTTTGAGAGATAAAGGAATAGGGCAGATGAGAGTTGGGCTTTATTTCTATTTGAGTTAATAGTGTTGGTAAAAGAGAGGAGTGCAGTGGTGGTACTATGGTGGGGTCTAATGCCATGCTGGGAGTCTGCCAACAGTTTGTTTTGGAGGAGAAAGTACATTAGCTGTCTGTGAATTCACTTTTCCATGATCTTAGCCAAGGGAGATAGGATGGCTATGGGTCTGTAGTTGGAGAATGCTGTGGATGGTCCACCCTTGTGGAGAGGTATCACATGCGACACTTTCCATAGTGAGGGGATGGTAGCTTCTTTAATAGTTCTATTTATTAAGATGGAGATGGGGATAGCTATGGCTTTGGCTGACACTTGTAGGTTCTCAGCTGGCAGTAGGTCAGCAGCTAAAGTGGTACCTTTCAACTTAGAGAGGAGTTTCCTTATTGGACTGGTGGAGATGGGTTGGAGATTGAAGGTTTGGTGATTGCAGGATGTTGGGGTGTGGGTATTAGTTATAGTGGGGTTATATTGGTTGGCAAGGAGTTGAATTGTTTCTGTAAAGAAGCAATTAAAGCTGTTTGCCATGGACTTAGGGTGGGTATTTGTGGGAGTTGGGGTAGTGGGTTTGCCTGGATCAAGTGGTTTACTGATACCAGACTAGAATTTTTGTGGATTAGTTTTTTGGTGCTTATGTTGTAGATTACAGAAATACTCCTTTTTGTCCTTAACTATGGCTTTTTTAGCTTGCTTCATTTTTAAGTTGCCGGTAGACTGGTCAACTGGAGATTTGATGGTTCTGAAGTGTGTCCAAGCTTTATTTCTTAGTGAGATTTTAGTCCTGGTATCCTTTGTTAGCCACGGTGCATGGTTAGGTTTGCATCTGATGGTACGGGGTGGGGCATGATGATCTAAAATGGCTAGGAATGTTGTATTGAAGTAGGATACGACTTCCTCAAGAGGTAGTAAATTTAAGCAAGACCAGTTGCAAAGCCTAAGATCAGTTTGAAATCTGGTAAGGTTGAAGTGTTTGTTGTATCTAATAGTTCTATAAATGGGGTTACGGGTAATTACAGCTTTGTCTTAGATTAAGATTAAAGTTGTCAGGTGATCATTGATTTCATCTGGGAGTGTACCAGAGGAATAGCAGTTAGGGTGGTTATTGATTTAAATCCAGTCGAGAATACTTTCTCTGTTATTCGCCTTATCTATTCTAGTGGGAGAGGAGATCACCTGAGTAAAGCCTAGCAGAATGATGTGATTGGTAGGATTTTGAGAGGAACAGGTAGTCCAATCTATATTGAAATCTCCCAAAATAATGGATTCTTGAGGATATGTGGTAGACAGCCACTGAAGTAGACCTTCCATAGTATTAATGTTGTTACCAGAAGGAATATAGGCACATATAATGTTGATACATTTGTTATTATTGATTTTTTAGTTTGGTAACTAGTACCTCAGCGTTGTTGAACTGGGGGGGGTTGCAGAATTGGCCTGGTAATATCTAGGGTGTTTTTTGGCTGGTCTGTCTTGTCTAAATATGTTGCATCCTGGAGGGAGTATGTCATTGTCTGAAATAGTTGGCTTTAGCCATGTTTCTGACGGTCCTAGTATGTTTGGGGAATATCCTGATATAAGGGTATGTAGGTTGTGGAGTTTGTTTTGGATGCTTCTTATGTTTAAGTGCATAGCCAACAGTGCACTTGCAGACCGGTTAGTTACAAGAGAGGGCATGGGGTAGCTGGAGGCGCTGTTACTGGAGGTCTTATTTTGTGATATTGGTCCGGGGTTAAAGTGGATATCTTCGTCTATCATTAGGTTGTGCCTTAGACTAGGTATTAGTTTGATAAGTTTGTTGAGTAGATAAGTGATATTTTGATTTAGGGGATAAAGGTTGGATATATATTACCATGGGGGATTTGAGTAGTGGGTAGTGGTTATTTGTGGTCAGAGATAAGTTAAGTTGGTGGGCTTCACAAAATGGTCTGAGAGTTACAGTACGGCTTTTAGGATACTGAAATCCTGTGTGGGTGTGGATTTCATATGAGGTTTGGTAATAGGCTCCTGTTAAGTAGAGTGAGGAGAAGAAAGGTTAGCATGAAGGGGATGTGAGTGTTGTGGAGAGGATAAAAAGGCATGGTGGCAGTAGTGAGTAGGATTTGTACTTACAGTGAGTGTGGCTAGAGTTTATGTGGAGTCTAGCCTTCTTGGAGGATGTGGATTGGTTAAGAGTAGAAAAGGGGTGGGGATAGGCATGTAGAAATATGGAGGTAGTGGGGGCGAGTGGGAATAGGGAGCAGGGAGGACAGCAGAGCGAGCCCGAGTGCAACGATGTTGAGCAAAGTGGGGCTAATCCAACAAGCACCTTTTGCCGTATCTCTTGGCCAAATCCCAGGGAGAAAGTTAACTAATTTGTAAGTTTTTGTAGTGCCCACTTGAATCCTAAGCACCTAGGTTTAAAAATGGTGCCTGTACTACTTTGTAGCCAGTATAAACTGGCTGAGCTAAGAGGGGGTGGGGAAAAGAGAAGGCAGTAGGAGTTGTTAGAGGTAGAATCTTGAGTTACTCAGTACACCACACAACAGGTAAGTTTAATGTAAGGGCCTAAAACCTGCACTCAGCACTTTAAGTTTACTTCCTTTTAGCAGGACAGATAGACCAACAGTATACAAGTCTGAGATTTCTATCAGGGTTACTTGCTCAAATGTCAGACAAATAAGTAAAACTGTCAAACAGGAATCTATGTCTGAGTGTTAGAAAGCCACAAAGGTACAAGGTTTAGCTGTAAAAATTAGGGTCAAAGAGGCAACTGTAAGAGGCAGTTTCCTTTAGTTAGGGGAAGGAGGCAAGAAATAAAGCAGGGAGCCCCCTATGGCTGACCAAAATTATGACTTGCTTTTGTTACACAGCATGGTAAGAGAGCTTAGCAAATGTTTTTTTATATTTGTAACCTACTCTGACAAATTGTTGGGTGAGAAAACATTTTTGTTGTTAGAGACTGTGGTGGCCAATTGCAATCCCATAGACACCTGATTTTCTCCAAAGAATAAAAATAAAGTTTACTAATCTGAGTGCTTTCATCCCGAACAGGTAAAAAGGAACTTCAGAGTAAATTATCACAGTTACATCACTTCCTTAAATAGACAAAGCAATTAAGAGGTAATCAAAAATTTAAAGTGATATATCCATTACAAAATGCACAAATACTATAAATTTCAAACTATTTTAAAGTTATTAGACAAATTATCTAAAATATCAGGATTACATACAATAAGATAAAATCAATTATCTTAAGCCCTACAAGGGATTTCAACTTTAAAATAGATGCTATAAAACACGTATCATGAAGGCCAAAATGTTAAATGTTAATATATTATAATATATATATATATATATATATATATATATATATATATATATATATAAAAACATATAATATTAAATGTTAAATAAATGTTGTTTGATCTGCCGCAGTAGTTCCCTGACTTCAAGGATAGTTTTCCATGGATCGCCTCTAGGATTCTGCTTAACAATATCTAGCCCAAAATATCTAAAACTATGCCCTTCTGAAGTACTTCCTTTACTGTATGGTTGTTTAAACACTTTATTGCTTTGTTTGGTCCTTTGGATAATATTTTTCAGTTGTGGAGCTGTTTTCATCTGCGAGCTTGTTTTTCCTGGTTCCTAGTTTGAGCACTGGATTTTTAGCTCTCTTCCGAAAGTAATAAGGATTCACATGAAAATGGTTTTGTTACACACAATGTTTTTGCCACTTCTCTGGGTAGTCTAATCCAGTTGGTGCTACAATTCACTCAATGGGTCGAGGAAGTTTCTTCATCTATTAAAGGCACCTGTGACACCAATGACTGGAATATTACACCAGAGCAGCGTTCACTACCTACCATGAACTCTGCAGGAGATGATGTCTGTAATGCCCCTCATTCAAGACATGAAGGCTTGTCTTCTCATACAAATCATCACAACGGTTTTTCCAAACTGGTGAGTGGCTGCATACTAGATTCGAATTTCATGATGATTTGTTTCAGGATAATGTTAGACAAACCTCTGACCAAGGACTTTTAAGAATATGTTGTCCTTGCTCGACAAAAAGTTGTTAAAATTTCAAAAACTAAAGTTAGAGAACTGCTATTTTAGGGAATGTATTAAAAATAAAGTTTGTTTCTGAGGGCTTAAGGTTTTGGAAATTTCCGATGGGTTTAATCAAAGGTTCTGAATTACATCACAAACTTCTCAATATGTTTGACAGACGTGGTTGGAATTAATGGAGCTTTTAATGAAATTTAATCAAAAGTGTATGGACAAACGAAGTAGAGATTAATCAGTTGTACTCTAATATTAAGGAGGACATTACTTACTTTTGATAAACCTGATTATGATAATTTTTTATTAATATTGATAAGGTGGTTACTACTATTACAACTAAAAAAGAGAGGAAGATATTGAGGGACAGGGGTGCTTCTGAGAAAAATGTAGCCCATCCACAAAAGCTAATCATAACCCTCATGAGGAGGGACATGGGTTGGTTGGATATAATGAATTGTCCATTGATTGTTTTACAGACCCTTTAGCCACACATCCCCAGATCTGAGAAGATCCAACAGGCTTCTCAGTCAGAGAGAGGCAAAGATCGACCACCTTCAGCAGCAACAGAGGAATCAGAGTGGGAGGTCATTTTATCGCAAAAAGAGGAGGCGGTGAATGAATTAGAACCCCTAGACAGTGACATTAATCCTCAGATAATCGTTAATGACTTTGGCGATTTTAAGATTTCTAATTTTAGTGACCAAGATATTTTTTCCCAAACATGTGTCACTGTTTGAGAAAGGTTTAACCTTTGTTCCCACTAAGAAAGCTGAATTAATGAGAACGATCCTGTATCTTAAACTATACACCAGGAAATTGAATTTGCCACTTTTATTTTCTAGTGAACAGCACACTGATACACACACAGATTTACACATACAATGGATATAAAAAGTTTGCACACCCCTGTTAAAATGCCAGGTTTTTGTGATATAAAAAATGAGACCACAATAAATCATTTCAAAACTTTTTCCACTTTTAATGTGACCTATAACCTGTACAATTCAATTGAAAAACAAACAAATCTATTAATGGAAAAAATATAAAAAATAAAAAATGTGTAATAAGCTGGTTGCCTAAGTGTGCACACCTTTAAACTAATACTTAGTTGAAGCACCTTTTGATATAATTACAGCATTCAGTCTTCTTGGGTACACATCTGCCATCAATTAGAGACTGATGAACTCTAAATAAAGTTCAGCTGTCCTAGTAGGATTCTCCTGACATTTACTCAGTTGCCTGCTACAGTAAAAGCCATGGTTCGCAGAGACCTTACAAAGCATCAAAGGGATCTCATTGTTGAAAGGTATCAGTCAGGAGAAGGGGACAAAAAAATTTCCACAGCATTGGAGATACCATGGAACAGAGTGAAGACAGTCATCAAAAAATGAAGAAATGTGGGACAACTGTGACGTTGCAAAGAACTGGACGTCCCTCCAAAACTGATCAAAAGACAAGACGGCAACTGGTCAGGGAGGGTGCCAACAGACCTACAGCAACACTGAAAGAGTTGCAGGAATTTCTAGCAGGTACTGGTTGTGTACTACATGTAACAACAATCTCCCATACTTTCCATACATCTGGGCTATGAGGTAGGGTTGCAAGATGGAAGTCTTTTCTTACACAGAAAACATCCAGGCCCAGCTAAAATTTGCAAATCAATACATCAAGTCTCCCGAAATCATGTGGGAAAATCTGTTATAGTCTGATGAGACCGAAGTTGAACTTTTTGGCCACAATTCCAAAAGGTACGTTTGGTGCAAAAACAACACTTCACATCACCAAAAGAACACCATCCCTATGGTGAAGCAGGGCGGTGGCAGTATCATGCTTTGGGGTTGCTTTTCTTCAGCTGGAACTGGGGCTTTAGTCAAGGCGGAGGGAATTATAAACATTTCCAAATGCCAGTCACTTTTGTCCCAAAACCTTCAGCCGTCTGCTAGAAAAATGAAGAGGAATTTCACCCTTCAACATGACAATGACCCCAAGCATACATCCAAATTAACAAAAGAATGGCTTCACCAGTAGAAAATTAAAGTTTTGGAATGGCCCAGCCAGAGCCCAGACATAAATCCAATAGAAAATGTGTGGGGTGACCTGAAGAGGGCTGTGCACAAGAGATGCCCTCACAATCTTGACAGATGTGGAGCGCTTTTGCAAGCAAGAGTGGGCAAATACTGCCAAGTCAAGATGCGCCATGCTGATAGACTCCTAACCAAGAAAACTGAATGCTGTAATTAAATCAAAAGGTGCTTCAACAAAGTATTAGTTTAAGGGTGTGCACACATATGCAACCAGCTTATTGTACATTTTTTTAATATTTTTTTCCCCTAACAGATTTGTTTTTCAATTGAATTGTACAGGTTATAGGTCAAATTAAAGGTGGGAAAAGTTTTGAAATTATTTACTGGGGTCTCATTTTTTTATATCACAAAAACCTGGCATTTTAACAGGGGTGTGCAAACTTTTTGATATCCACTGCACCTAACATTTATAATTCCCCCTTACATCTAACTATTTCTCTTTTCAAGATGCTTTGTGAATATGACATTTGTTCAGTTTTATCCAACACAAACAGATCTCAATACGAGGAAATGGATGTCTTAAAAACTTTTTGTATGAATAAGAACATCTGGATAATGAAACCGGATAAAGGGGTTGGTGTCATTGTTACGAATACTTTAGATGATAATTTTGCTGTTGACTGATAAATATAAAGAAGCTGTTAGAAACCAGCTTCATTTGGCATAAAAGAAAATAGATCCTATTCTTTATGATTTACTGACGCAGGAACAGATTTCTCCACATGATTATCCATTTGTGAATTTTGCTTTTCCCAGAATACCAGGTATATTTGGTATTCCTAAAATTCACAAAAACCTGACAGACTCTCCACTTCGACCTATAGTTGATGCTAAGGGATCTAAAACCTGTGATATGGCAAAATTTGGGGATATTTAGTTAAACATGCTTGATCAAGAGAAACATCTCTATAAAGACTTGTGGGAATTTTTAAAGAGCATATGACAGGAATTTTGCTGTGATGAAATAATTTTAGTGACAACAAGAATCTTTTTAATGTAATTCCCCAAGACCTAGGTTTAGCATGGTTTCATGATTTTTTAATTAATGCTACAACTTTGGATGGTAACCTAGTCAATGTATTATGTACCTTCATGGAATTAATTTTTGATAACTTTATTTACTTTGAAGGCATGATTTACAAACAAATACAGGTGTCGTCATGGGGGCCACTTGTATCCAAGTTTTTGCAAATATCATCATGGCACACTGGGAGCACACTTTCCAGTTTCAGTCTGAATTACGATATTCTTGGTCTCTGCATGGCAGACACCTGGATCACCTGTTTATCTTTTGGCAAGACACTGAGGAGCACTTAATGGAATTCTTTTCATACAGTATTAACACAAATGACTTTCTTAAATTTACGATTAACTTTTTGATGAGTTCATTAAATTATCTTGATGTACAGATTATCAAAGATTCAGATAATAAGAAATTTCTCTCTAATATTTATTGTAAACCTACTTATTCCATCACTTTCTTGCACAGTAGTCATCCTAATCATCAAAAGAAAGCCCTAGCTAAGGGACAGTTAATCAGGCTATGTTGGATGATCTCTACTACTGGCTTGTTCAATGTAGAAAGTAACAAATTGAGATCCATGTTCATTAGAAGGGGTTACCCCATAGTTTTCCTTTCTAACATTTTTCATTAGGTCCACCAAAAAAGGTCAGAAGTGTCTTCCTTTCATTACTAGGTACACAAGAGGGTTAGACCAAACTGGTTAAAGTACATAACAGTAAGTACAGCAGTAGCCTAGTACTGACATTCATCGGTGACACTAATGCCATCTCCGCTGTCTTTAGGAAAAACTGGGAAATTTTTGATATGGGATGGATTAATAAGATTGTGCTTGATGCAGATTCAATCGTCCACCATAAAGATTGGTGCCTTAAAAATTACATGGAACATCTGGGGGGATATACCTGACACAGCATCCGCTAACTCTAAACACAACTATGTCAAACTAGGTACATTTAAATGTGGAAGATGCTAGCAATGTTTGTTTATTCATGAAGGGAACGGAGTTAACATCAAAGGTTTTGGTTCTGTTAAATTGTGGGTTTATATTAATTGCTTTTCAAAGGGTGTTATTTATGGTGCTATTTGTCAAGTTTGCTGAAAGTTTTATATAGGCAAAATGGAAGGAACATTTAAGGAATGTCTATATGAACATTCATATGCAATTAAGAAGCATATATTAACTAATGCATTATGTAAACATCCCATGAAGGGCATAGTTTTAGATTTTTTGGATTAGATATTCTTAAGCAGAATTCTAGTGGCGGTCCGTGGAAAACTACTTTTGAGGTCAGGAAAAGTACAGTTGTGTAGACTTACTATAAATGTAGATGTTTGAGTGTATTCACTGTTGCAGTCATCACCTGTGGGTTATCCCTGCTGTGGTAGCCCTCAGCCAGCCCGAATACCAGAGTCAATATTTTTTTGCATCAGTTTTTCTTGCCTTAACCTGTTAGAAGCACAATGAAATAAGTTAAAGTGGTCCTGGTGGCTAAAAGCCACCATGGGAAGCTTATGTCCCGGGGGATGAAGGGAGGGAAAACAGGACTGCAACAGTGAATACACTCGCAAACATCTACATTTATGGTAAGTATACACAACTGTACTATGTTCTTCATGTTTCACTGTTGCAGTCATCACCTGTGGAAGGATTCCCAAAGCTGGAGAAAGGGGTGGAAGGATAGGTTAGAGCTCTAGGCATGGGTCAGCAAGCCCTGCAGAGGCAGACCTTGCACTATACTTAGAAAAAAGAGGTAGGTGGTAATGCTTTGTAAAGGTATGGGCAGAGGTCCAGGTGGCAGCTTCCAAGATGTCCCTGGTGGGGACTCCTCTGAGGAAGACTGTGGAAGTGGAGGCTGTCCTAGTGGAATGGGTACGAATAGACTTAGGGGGGGATTTCCCATGTAGTCTGTAGCAGAAATGGATACAGTGCGATATCCATTTGGAAATGGGCTTCCCCTCTGCCTCGGGGGCAAAGCTGACAAGAAGCTGGTTTGTTTTTCTGAAGGGCTTAGTGCGTCCAGGTAGTATCTGAGTTGTCTATGCACATCTAGTGAGTGTAGAATTCTTTTCCCCTTGTTTTGAGGGTTGAGAAAGAAGGTGGGTAAGATAAATGGCCTGGTTGAGGGTCACATCAAATATGGGCATAAAAGAGGGGTTAGTCCTCAGGGAGACCCTGTCTGCATGGAAAACGATGAAGGGCTCAACAGCCATGAGTGCCTGAATTTCTGAAACCCTTCTGGCTGATGTGATAGCTAGTAGGAAAGCAGTCTTCCAGGAGAGGTATTTAAATTATGCTGAAGCAGCAGGTTTGAATGGAGGTAAGGTTAGTTTTCTAAAACATAATTCAGGTCCCAGGCTGGAGTGGGAGGCCTTCTGGGAGGTCTGCTATTAGAAGCCCCTCTGAGGAATTGCTTAATCAAAGGATGTGAGAAGAGGGGTAAGTCTGAGTCTAAATGAGCTGAAATGGCTGAGGCATGGATTTTAATAGACGAGGAGGAGAGGCCACTATTGAGTAACTCGGCTAGGTAGTCCAAGATAAGAATGATGGAAGGATGTGAGGTACTGGCCCCTCTGGACTGGCTCCAGAAGCAGAATCTTTTCCATTTCCCTGCATACGATTTTCTGGTGCTGGGCCTTCTGGCCTCTGTGATAATGTCTAGGACCTGTTTGCTTAACAGGATCCCCTTGTTTGCTTTTAAAGTATTAGCCATGTTTAAAGATTGAGAGTCTGCAAGTCTGAGTGCAGCATTTCGCCTACCACCTGGGTCAAGAGGTCTGAGATCAGGGGAAGCTGCCTGGGGGCTGTAAAGTCAGGTTGTGCAGTAAGGGGTACCAATGCTGTTTGGCCCAATCTGGAGCAATGAGGATGGCCTTTGGTCTCTCCTCCCTTATTTTGATCAGTACCTTGGGAAGAAGAGGCAGAGGTGGGAAAGCATACACAAAGAGGGAGTTCCAGGGGAAGGCCAAACCATCCACCTTCTACGCTAGGTGGTGATACTCCTTGGTACAGAATTATTTCGGCTGGTTGTTGAGGTGCAAAGCAAAGAGATCCACTTTGGGAGTCCCTCACTCCTGAGTGATTTGCAGAAAGATTTTTTCTGGGGAGCTGCTATTCGTAGGAGTCCAGTAAGTTTCTGCTTAGGTGGTCTGTCAGGGTCTTGCTGACCCCTGGTAGATATTGGACAATTAGGTATAGACCCATGAAGGTGGCTGTCAGACAGAGGTTCATAGCTAGCCTTGATAGAGGGTAAGATTGGGTCCCCCCCCGTTTGTAGATATACCACATTACTGTGGTGGTGTCTGTTTTAATAAGGAGACACCCTGTCCTGAGATGGGGTTTGAAGGATGTCAGAGCCTTTTGTACTGCCATCATTTCTTTCTGACTGATATGTAAGGGAAGGTGCTGGGCAACCCAAAGACCTTGGGTACACCTGCCTGCTAGGTGAACGTCCCAAGCAATGTCTGAGGCGTCGGTGGTGATGGTCTGGCTGGTAGACCGGAGGATGAAGGGAAGACTCTTGTTCTTGGCACAGGCCCCTGCCCACCACAGAAATTCGGCCCTTATACATGGGATCAGAGGTAGAGAGGTCTCTAGAGGCTGAGTGCACTGACACCAAAGGTTCTTTAGATACCACTGAAGTTTCCTCGTGTGAAGCCTGGCCAGAGGAATTAGAAGGATGCACGATACCATGTACCTCAGGGCTTGCAGGAGCTTCCTCTCAGTGAGGTGACTTCTGGAAGCCAGCTGGGTAAAGTAGAGAGGCAGGAAGCTCCGCTTTTCTGGGGATAGGAAGGCCATTTGGGATGTTGTGTCCATCAGTGCTCCCAAGAAAATGATCTTCCTGGAGGGGGTTTCTTTTGATTTCTTCTCGTTGATGGTGAACCCTAGGGAAGTTAGGAGGGTTTTGACAAAGATAAGGTCCGGCAGCAGCTTTTCTTTGCACTCTGCCTGAATGAGGCAGTCATCCAGATAAGGGTAAATCTGTATATTTCTCTGTCTGCAAAATACTATGGCCGGGGCTAAGCATTTGAGGAATACTCTACATGCAGTAGATAAGCCAAAGGGTAGCGCAGAGAACTGAAAGTGTTGTGAGCCTGCTCTGAAGCGCAGGAATTTCCTGCAGGATTCACTTATGGGGATGTGGAAGTAGGCATCTTTTAGGTCTAGGGTCACTAGCCAGGCATTTTTTGTCAGTACAGGCAGCAGCTGTTGCAAAGTTAACATTTTGAATCTGGGGGCCACCAGGGAGCTGTTCAGAATAGATAGATCCAGGATGGGGTGCCAAGTGCCCTCTTTTCTGGGAACAAGGAATAGTCTGGAATATAAACCTTTGCCTGTTTGATCTGAGGGGACAGGTTCTACTGCCCCCGGGATATGACAATTTGGACCTGTTTCAATGCCTCTGCCCACTGATTTGGAGGTAAGTCTGGGTACCCTCTAGGAATTGTGAGTTCGCCGAAAGAGAATTCATTCCACTAAAAAATGATCTTTAAGACTCATTGGTCCTTTGTTACAGAAAGCCAATTTTCTTTGCAGATGGAGAATTCAGTACCCTGTAATACCTGTCAGGTTTACTGGAAGCAGGTGGGAGGGCATCAGGGGCCAAGCAGGATTCATGGAAAACATCATCCACCACTTCTAAAATGGGGGTGGGGGATGGCCAGGGGTCTGTACTGGGGCAGGTCCAGAAAGTCTCTAAGTCTTTTCTTAGACTGGGGGAAATTCTGAGATTCCCATTGGAAATGTTCCCTGAGGGTGTAAATGGTTTCCCCAAAGGAAAGGTCTTCCGGAGGGGAGGCAGAATGGATGGATTCCTCTGCATTTGAATCCTCATAAGCAGTCAGAGGTTGCTTTTCCTCTTCAAAATCTGTATAGTCAGATTCCTCAGAATCCTGTTCTGTCAGTTTCTGGAGAAGGGAGTTTTTTCCTTTTAGAAGTTGTAGCCTGACGACCCCTGATAAGGGAGATGAGATCCTCTGCCATTTTAAGCATTTATGCTTGGGGGGGTGGAGCAGGGGCAAGATGGTGGCTAAAAGCAGATTTTCTAGGAGTGGTCTGGCTTCTAGGCCTAAGAATATCAGTCGGTCTGAGAGAAATGGTAGTCAGATGAGAAGACTTTTTTGTCTAGATTCGGTAGTGCGACAGGCCTCCTCGGAAGCCGGTGCCTGCATTGTGGCTCTGGATCCAACTGAGGCAGAGACAGCCAAAAGCTTGGAAGACGTAGATTTCTGTGGCATACCGGACTCCGAAAGGGTTACAGTAGAGGCCTGCATAGATATCGAATTGGGCATCAGCGGCTGTGAAAGCACCTCACTGAATTCCGGAGAACTGATGACCTGCTTAGCAGTAGAGCCATCGGAAGTCTTAGCCTTGTGTGGTGTGTCTCTATCTTTATCTCTGCATTTTTTCAGAATGTCCATGGATTGTTGGCTGACGGGCGCCATTTTGGAATGCGAAGATGGAACACGAAAATACCAGTCTACAATAAGAGCCCTACGGTGAATGGTTCACGCGTTAAAGAGGGCACAGAACCAGCAACAGGGGACGTCGTGGTCTGCGCCTAAACAAGTGACGCAGTAAGAAAGATAGTCTTGGTGTGGGATCTGCTTTCCAAAGGTGAGACAATTGTTAACTTTTTAGGACATAGGTTAGTGCAAGAAAAAAGGGTCCCCAACTGGGTACTTGGCTTTAGACATTTTCAACTGAAATTCGAACTCTGGTAGCGACCAAATGGCACTCTTGCGAACTGCTTCTGCTACAGGCTCCACGGCAAGAAAGACTGATGTAATGACTTTGGCTGCCTTGCTTTATAGCACTGATGACCTGACGTCAGATTACAGGCGACGGCAGCCAACGCAGAAAAACATTAACTCTGGTATTCGGGCTGGCCAAGGGCTACCACAGCAGGGATAACCCAGAGGTGATGACTGCAACAGTGAAACATGAAGAACATCTACTATGGCAGATCAAACTACATGCTTCAGGTACTTTTGGCCTTAACGATATGTGTTCCATAGCACCTGTTTTAAAGTTGATTTTATCTTACTGTATTTAATCCTGATACTATAGATAATTTGTCTAATAACATTAAACTAGTTTGAATATTACAGTATTTATAGTATTTGACGTTGTGATGAAGGGTGATATTGCCAGCCCAGCCATCTGGAATCTTGTAAATTATATGTTATTTGTGAATATCAACATGATTCTTATAATATGCTTGTGTTACAAATGTATTAGAACTATATATATATATATATATATATATATATATATATATATATATATATATATATATCAAACTAAGTTTGTACAGACCTGGGTGTTGAAAAGATATTTTATAAAGTGCTTTTGCTTAAAATGTAAACACAATGTGTCCTACTGAAATAGAACAGAAATGTACATGCACTATTGTAACTGTTTAAATGTATATATTTTAACAATAGAAATTGAGATACAGGAGGTTAACCTCAGTCTGATAAATTTTAGAAAAATAGCTGAAATTAAATTACTTTATGACTAGGCCATAAAAACACAATGTCTGCAGTAGGGAGCTTTCTGTATTATCTTTAAATGTAGAGAAATGTAAATTGTTTTATGACATCCAGCATCTGCCAAAAGACCTGAGGTGTATGTATTTTCACAGGTAGATGCTAAATGCTACCAGCTACCATCAATGGTTGTTTTGGGGCCTGGGAACTAGGAGCCAGATGACAAGCAATGTTGTCATTCTGCAAGTTATCCCAGCAGTAATATTTGAGATATTAATTTAAGAAGTCTCTTAGTGAGAAACAGCATTCTGTATTGGACCTGACAAGATCATCCATTCACTACATCGGCCTTCCTCTACAGTAAGTAAAAGTTACTAGGGAATAATATAACTATCTTAGATATAGCCAGGAATATAGCAAAGCTTAGTTTATATACTTTTCTTTATTTATTTCAGACTGTCCCGCAATGTTTTAAATATTTCCTGTGATTTTGAACTCTGATGTCACTGTAAATACATATTTAGTATTGCCTTGTACATTTACTATTAAATATATTTAAAAATGTCATTGTGGCTGACCTGTCTAGAGATATTTAAGTTCTGAGAGTACTTGCATATTTATTTGGTGACACTGTGGGCCACTCCTAATAGCCTTGCTCTTGGTCAAATTACCATTTGTATTAATAGTAACATTACACAGTAAGATTTGACACCCTTTGCTAAGGGCCTTAAAGTAGCTGATAAGGAGCTAGTTGGTGGCAGTGATAACTACCTTATAGTCTGGACAAAAGGGGGCATTAGCTAGTAAACCTGTGTCAGCCTTTTCCAGGTGTGTGTGTGTGTGTGTGTGTGTGTGTGTGTGTGTGTGTGTGTCAGCTACTTGGGCAGGGACACAAAGTGCTGGTTGGACAGAGAGGGTGCTGGAGGTCTTGGCTTCGCCACTCAGCTGAGATCTCAACTCTATATCGTCTACTCAGAGGCGACCTTTGCTCAACATACAAGGCCATGTCAAACACTGAGCTGTTGGATATGCTCCACTTAAAGAAATCCCAATCCCTCAGAGCCACATGCTCCAGGGATCTAAACCTTGTCATCACAATGAACAAAACATGCTGGAGGGATAGGTTCCTGACCCAGAGACTCCCCATACTCTGGAATAGACTGCCCATACATGTCAAGCAGAGTGCCTCATTGGCCCTCTTCAAAAGGAACCTTGATGATTGGATGGGAGATAGGAAAGGGGTCCAGAGAAGTAAATAGTGTGGGAAGAAATATCCAGGGAATTGTTATGGCTAGGCTTGCATAGGCCCTAGGGCCGATAGCCTAGTACCAACCTATGAACCTATAGCTGTGCCAGTGGGGAGTCTTATTGGGGATCTGCAGAAAGAGGTAGAAACCATCCCCGGACTGACTGTGGCTCTGTGTGTTCTTAACGGAAATTGCACTTGATGCAGAGAGCTGCATCTGGTAATACTGTGTGTGTACCTTGGCATCCTCCCAGTGTACGTCCCCCACTGTTGCCAGTGGTGAGGACTGAGACTCTCTGATTACTGGTCCAATGGTGGGTTGTCACAGATGTGCATTTTGTAGTGGATGTTCCACTTTAAATTTTTGATTGCCTCTTAATCGCTTTGATTATTTAAGGAAGTGATGCAACTGTGGTAATTTTCTCTGATGAAGTTCCTTTTTTACTTATTTGGGATGAAAGCACTCAGATTAATAAACTGTACATTTATTCTTTGGAGAGAATTGTGTGTATTTATGCAGGAGTCACACTACTCTGAAGTACTTCCTTTATTATGTGGTGATTTCTGTGGCCCTTTAGACAGCAGTTTTTATTTGTGGAGCTGTCTGTTTATTTGAAAGCTCAGGCTGAGAAAGGAAATTTGTAACCCACAAAAGGGGCTCCTGACACATGGAAGCAATGTCTGAAAAGATAAGTCATCTAAATAAGGAAATATGTGAATTCTCTGCAGTCTGCAGTGTGCTATTACTGTAGCATGACATTTTGTAAACATCCTTGAAGCTGTAGATAACCCAAAGACCTAATAATGTGACCTGAGGAACCCCCTGAACTCTATGGTAATAAGAATTTGATAATAAGTATCTTTTAAATTTAGAGTTACCATGACATCCACAAAAGGAATAAACAGACTCTTTACGGTCAACATATTTAACTTTGGTACTTTCACAAACAAACTGAGAAAGGAGAGATCAAGTACTGCTATCCATGAAGGATCCTTCTTTGGTATTAGAAACATTCTGGAAAAGAACCCTTCTCCCTTTTGGTTTTGAGGCAGTGGTTCTATGACCCCCCCCCCACCAAAGAAAGTACATGATAAAGAAACTGAGGAAACAAATTCTGTCTAGTTTGGAGGATGGGGGTGATTCCCAAAAAAGAAGGTATGTCTGTACAGTGCCATTTGTAATCCTCCAGAACCACCCACAGAACCCATTTGTCTGAAAAATATCTACTGCTAAGGATGATGATTCAGAAACATTTTTGGTACAAATCTGAAGGAGACGTGACAAGGAGGGGGAAGACGAATAATGGCATAGTCATTCCGAGGTACAGGCATGGAGCATGTTCCTTTTCCTGAATGGGTCCTTGACTTTTGTTGGACCCCCACTTCCTACCATTCATTTTATATCCTTGTTCATCAGAAACATGCTGAGATTGCTTGTTTTGCTTTTTGAAAAAAAAAAATGAACCTGGGGTTTTGGAAGAATTAGAAAAAAGGGGCAGAAAAATCTTAACTCCTGGGATCTATTTGCTCCTTTAATCAAATCTCAGATTTTACTGCTAAAGAAAACTTCTGATTACATACCCTGGCAAAACATCTCATCACGGTACCAGGAGCTCTTGTCTTAGACACACAGTCAGCACAATCATGTAAACTCTTTAAAGATTATTTAGATAATTGAGAAAGAGAAACAGTAACAGGATTAAAAAAATCTATCCTCTAAGTGTAATATGGCAAAAACATTCCTTGGATGGTCTGAACTAGTCAACATTTACTTCAACATATGAGCCTGGAACTTCAGGATTCTGAGGGCTAGTGTTGAAGAAGAGAAAACTCTCTTACCAAACCTGTCAAAGGGTTTACTATCTTTGAATGTGGAGCACTAGCATTGACCTGATCTTTGTTAGGAGTTGAAGAAGGAACACAAAAAGCTACTGGGTCAGACTTGAGGTGAGAAAACAGGTATGTTAAAAGAACTTTATAAGGTCTGCCACTTTAGGGACTGAGACTGAACATCAGGATTACTGCCAGCAGAATCAAAAACTTTTGCATAGTTTGCATAATGGGAGGAATGGCTGTGAAATGTGGCATATCCACTTGTAACATATCATAATAACTCCTTAAGGAGCAGGTTTGGGGGGGGTATCCAGGTTTCCACAAAAGTACAATATTCAACTTGGACACAGTCTCAGACAAACAAATCTGTTCTTTATGAGAGACTCTTAAACCCAAGTAAGAAAACAGAATCTGAGTTGGATGTTTGTGAAGAAAATACATAAGAAGTCCTGTTCCTGTCATTAAAAGAATCCTGTGATAAAACATACTCAGGACATATGGAATTAAGAATACTGCTTAAATTGTAATGTCCTGCTATTCCATGGGATTCAAAACATGTAATAAACCCTCAGCTAAGGTAAGTAATTCAACTTTATTAACAGACACACTATCTTTAGATGAAATATGTTTAACCTTTTCTCCTTAAAATATTTAATTCCATCAATTCACATTTAAAAAGTACAAAAGCAGTGTATTTTCTCATAAACAATGCCTCAGAGAAAAATAAATTTATTCATAGCAACTGAAAATAACTCATCTGAAATGTCAACAAAGTAAATAGCAGGTATTCATAGAGAGACTCAATAACAATTACTTGTAAAAATAGAAAAAAATATTATTTGTGTGTGGAAGGATTCCCCAAATGGGACTGCTAAAAATGTAAGATCTTGTGAAGCCCAGTGGTGCTCTCTCAAGAGCAGCAGGAAAGTACTGAAGAAACTGATGACTAGGCTGCTGTTTTCCCCTGTGGATCACCAGACAGAGTAGCCCAGGCACATATGTGGAGGGGATCCAGATATCCTGGGCAGGATACAACCCAAAAAGCTAATGGCATTTTGTGCATGATGACTGACAAAGGTCTTAAAGATAGCTTGGGACTCAATTATACACCTGCTGGGAAAATGAAGACAGACAAATCCTTAAAGGAAAAATAAAGTTATAGGAAGGCTTTCTCACTGCCAGCAAATAATTGTGAAAAAAACTTTAAAGATTTAATTCTAAATCTAATTTTTCTTATGAGCTTATCTATTTAACTACTTAACAGATGACAAATTGTTAAAGGTATCACCTTTAATTACTGACTATTATTGCTGCCGGTATAGAAAACCCTGAATACTCAAAATGGTTCAAAACTTACATGAAATTTTCAGTGTGTGTTACTGGTAACACTTATCTATAAAACAAACTTAGACTGAGATGCTACTTTAAAAGGCAAAGCAGCACCACCATCTTCAAATTTAATGAAAAAAAGTTTTTTAATGCCACAACATATAAAGAGAATAAGATATATGCTTTATATGTAAACTTGCTCTCCTTTTAGGCTTAAAATTGCAATAACATTATATGTTTTTTGACATTTTTTTAAATGTATTTTACTGAAGAGAACTGAAGGCTAAACACAGACTTTCATATGACTGATTTGTAAAGTACACTTATATAAACTCTTACCATAATGGTAGATGTCCTTCTCTTCACTGTTGCAGTATTATTTACATTAGGGACCCATTGCCAAAGGCGGCCCAATGTCCAGTCAGTGCACCAAAGCCTTTAGGTTGCTGTAAGGTATGCCATATGTCACACAAATGTTCCTTGCACAGCATAGGGCAAAAATGTGATGTCCTGATATACCATCCTTAGAACTGAGCACCCCAGAAGGAACGTCAGTCCAAGGAAAAGAGTTAATCATTACATCCAGAAGAGAAATGGAGCAGGGGTCAGAGGGAGGAGTGAATACTGCAACAGTAAAGAGAAGGACATCTACCGTTACAGTAAGATTTTACACAACTGTACTATGTCCTTCCACTTCACTGTTGCAGTGATTGTATTTACTAATGATTGGACATGGGCAGTCATTAATAAATACAATCTTGGGTAATGACTAGAGTATCTATGGTATTACACTGGGATGAAACGGCTAGGCTTGAAATGACCTACCTCTACTATGACCTCGATAGCCTATGATTCTTTACATTAGGGAGAGTGCCAAAGCTCAGGAAGAAGCTTGGGAATAGGAAGGACCAGCAGAGCCCTCTAGGAAGCCATGAAGGATGGCTCTACCAAAACCAACTCTAGCTCTGGAGACTCCATCCAACTTGTAGTGCTTTGCAAATGTATGCAAAGAAGTCCTGGTAGCTGCCTCAAGAACAAAGCTAGTATCCAAACTCTTGAAAAAAGAACCAGAATAAGCCAATGCTCTAGTACAATGAGCCTTAACAGAATAAGGAAGGCTCTTACCATGAAAGGAATAACTAAAAGAAATAGCTTTTCAGATCTGAGAAGAAACAGTTTGCTTGGATGCAGCTATTCCTAAGGACCTAGGATGAAAGGAAACAAACAGCTGATCAGATTTTCTAATCACCTTAGTCTTATCAAAATAAAATCTGAGTTGTCTATGCACATCCAATGTGTGCAGCACCTTCTCACTGGCAGGTGCGGACAAAGGAAAAAAAGAGGGCAAATGAATAGACTGATTAAGGGACAATTCATTCACCACCTTGGGCATAAAAGAATGATTAGTATGCAAGGACACCCTGTCGCTATGAAAAAAAAAACAAAAAAGGAAGACAAGCCATAAGAGCTTGAAGCTCAGACACCCATCTGGCAGAAGTAAGGGTTAACAAAAGAACAGTCTTCCAAGAGCAAAGCTGCAAGGAAGCTGAAGCTGCAGGCTCAAAGGGAGCCTGAGTCAATTTTTCCAAAACAAAATTAAGATCCTAGGGAGGAGGAACAGGCTTCCTGGGAGGCTTAATATGACGGACACCTTTTAGGAATTGTTTAGCCTCAAATCTAGAAGCTAAAGGAGAAGATAAATGCAGACAGGCAGAAATAGCTGATAAATGGACCTTAACAGAAGAATAAGCCAACCCAGCATTGAGCAATTCACACAGATAAGAGAAAAGCAAAGGAGTATACACAGAAAGTAGATCCAGGTTTCGAGAAATACACCAAACAGAAAACATCTTCCATCTAGATAAATAGGATTTCCTAGTATTGGGTTTCCTGGCCTCCTGCAGGACCTTAAGCACCCCTTCAGAAAAAAAGGTGTCTGTGGAATCAAAATCCTATCATACACAATGTCAGTTAAAGAGCGGACAGGTGAGGATGGATGAGAGATCCCTTGTCCTGTGTGAGTAGGTCCACCCTGTGAAGTAACTTGTGATGATTGTTCTTGGCTAAATGCGGAAGAGGAGGAAACCAATGCGGTCTCAGCCAAAAGGGAATCATCAACAAGATTTTGGAAACATCCTGTTGAATTCTGAATAGGACTTTTGGAATGAGGGAAAGGCGAAGTAAGGCATAAAGAAACACCCCTTTTCAAGAAAAAGGGCATCCATCTTCTAAACCAGAGGGCCTGGGACCCTGGCATAAAATAGAGGAAGTTGTCTGTTCAGAAGGAAGGCAAAATTATCTAGTTGAGGAGTATCCCACTGGTATACAATGTCCAAAAACACATCCCTGTGAAGCATTCATTCATGAGATTGAGTTATGGACCACCTCAAAAAATCTGCCACAATGTTTTGACCTGAGGGAATGTAAATTATCTGAAAAGTCATTTGATGCTGGATAGCACATTCCCACAGATGAGGCCTTGCCCCCCCCCCCCCTGCTTCTTTACATACCACATCGCTGTGGTATTGTCTGTAAATACCTTGAGAGGTCCTGGGAGAAAAGAGGAGGAAATACCTGAAGCACCAGCACAAGAGCTCACATCTCTGACACTGATGTGCTCTTTCTGTTGAAGAGGCGATCACAACCCTTGCACCTTTAGGGAGCCAAAAGCTGCTCCCAATCCCATGTCTGAAGCATCTAGGAACAGCTCTGGAGAGGGAAGGGGGGGGTGAAAAGGGAGCCCTGGATTTAGAGACAACTGCTGGATCCACCATCCACCACTGATGTTCCTTCTTATGGTAAGGTAGAAGAGGAACAACAAATTCTAGGGGATGTGCATGTTGAACACAAACTGACTT
Source organism: Protopterus annectens (assembly GCF_019279795.1). Lineage (NCBI taxonomy): Eukaryota > Metazoa > Chordata > Ceratodontiformes > Protopteridae > Protopterus > Protopterus annectens. Next base: position 1,909,104,859 of record NC_056737.1, read on the forward strand.
AAGAAACCACTCAAACTTTCTCATGTGGAGTTTGGCCAGAAGGAGCAATAGGGATGGTGGATGCCATGAATCCCAGAGCTCTCAGAAACTCCCTGGCTGTAAAAGAAGCCAGAGGAAGAACAGCTTGAAAGAAGGAAATGAGTGGCAAGGCCTTGGGAGGAGACATGGATGCCAACATAGGCACTATATGAATCCTGCACCACAGAAAAACATTGTCCTGGGAAGGAGTCAGAAAAGACTTTTTAAAGTTTATTGTGAACCCCAGGCTTTGCAGAAGGGAAATGGCAAAATGAAGATTTTGCAACAAGATTTCTCGAGAGGATGCCTGAAACAGGAGGTAGTCCAAGTAAGGAAATACTTGGATCCCCTGAATCCTGCAAAAAGCAATCACAGGAGCAAGGCATTTGGTGAATATCTTTAGTTTCATAGTTTCATAGTTTAGTACTAGGCTACCTGCCCTGGGGCATTTGTAAGCCTAGCCATAGTGATGTGGCTTTTGCCACCCCATGAAATGGTACAAAAATGTATAGAAAAAAATTAGAATACTGTGCCTCTGTCTAGTAGTGACACAATGAAGGTCCCCTTATATAATAGAATTAGTTTACTGTGCCCCTGTCTAGCAGTGATACAGATGTGACCCCTGGGGTAAACTTACGAATTTCCATCCACTCAAGATTTCTCTTGAAGAGAGTCAGTGAGGGGCTCTGCCTAATATGAACTGGGATCTTGTTCCAAAGCATGGGACGCCTCTGGGTTATGAATCTATCCCTTCAGCATGTCCTATTCATACTTGTGCCAAGGTTTAAGTCTTTAGCTCTCGTGGTCCTGATAGATTTGGATTTTTTGAGGTGGAGCATGTCCATCAGATCCTGATTGGACATGGCCTTGTACGTCAGGCAGAGATCACCTCTGAGCAGGCGGTATGCTATTGAATAGAGCTGAAGTTTCTTTAGTCTGGCAGAATAAGACATATGTTGGAGACCCTTGATCCTCTTGGTGAGGTACTTTTGTGGTCTCTCCAGCTGTTGCAAATGCCGGGTGAGGTACATACCAAATGGGGCATTGTACTCAATCATGGGTCTGATTAGGGAGGAGTATAGGGGTACAATGACATCCTTGGATCTGGATGTGAGTCCCTTTATGATGAGGTGTGCAAGGTAGAATGTTTTTCTAACCACTTTGGCAACGTGGGTGTCAAATGAGAGGTCACTGTCGACTTGGGTCCCTAGGTCTCTGATTACTTTTTCCGTACTCAGTGGGTTGCTGTCTATGTGATAATTTCTGGGTACTTTGTTTTTCCTAAAGGGGATGACTATACATTTTTTGGCATTTAGTTTAAGGCCGTGACTCCGGCACCAGTTGTCCGTTTCTGTAAGGCCTTTTTGTAGGATGTATGTGTCCGCTGGTGTATCGACTATGGCGCCTAGTTTGCAGTCATCTGCGAACTTTGTCAGCCACAACCCTCCCATGTTTGCTTTAACATCTGAGAAATAAATGCCGAACAAGAGGGGTCCCAGGACAGATCCCTGTGGGACACCACTTGTGACTGGCTTTGAGTCTGATATTGCTCCAGCGATTTTAACTTTATGGGTTCTGTCCTTTAGCCAGTTTGCAACCCATCTAGTGACATAAGGGTTTGCGTTTAAGCTGTTGAGCTAATCTATGATGCCTGAGTGGGGTATTGTGTCGAAGGCCTTAGCCAAGTCCTGGTAGGCTGTATGGACTGCTTTGCCCTCATCAATGGCTCTAGTGACTGTTTTGAAAAAGTCAACCAGGTTCAAAAGGCAGGATCTGCCCTTTACAAAGCCGAACTGGGTGGGGTCAAGTGTCTGTAGGTCCCCTATGTCTCTGTTTATGAGTTCCATAATGATTCTTTCCATAGCTTTGCAGACCAGGCTGGTTAAGCTTATGGGGCGGTAGTTCCCAGGGTCTGTAGAGGTACCCCCTTTGTGGAGTGGGGCCACTGTTGCTGTACGCCAGTGTTCAGGTACATATCCTGTAGTAAGGCTAAGGTTAAATAGCATTTTTATGTGCGGGTTTAGCTCCTCTTGGAGTTCACGTAGCACGCAACCCGGGATACTGTCAGGTCCCATTGATGCTGTGTTTTTAGCTTTGTTGAGGGCGGTTCTCACTTGGACATCTGAGATGACAGGAGATTACATTCAGCTGGGATAAGTATTTCTTCTTTTGGGGATGAGGGAGGGAGAAATTTGCACTGAACCTGTCAGCCAGAATGTTGGCAATATCTGTGGGTTCAGTGTTTTTTTGTTGTTGTGAACTAACTCTGAGCATATCTGAGGGTTTCCGCCCAGGTTTCTAACATAGCTGAAGAAGGCTTTGTGGTTATCTTTAGTGTCCTTAGCGATTTTTCTCTCAAAGTTGGCCTTGGATGTTTTTATGAGAGAATGTAGTTTTCTGCTAATGTTGATCAGAGATGTCTTCCCTTTATGGGATTTTGCTCTGACGTGCAGTAGCTTCCTTCTTTTGTTATACAATTTGTTAATGGCTGAGGTCCACCAGACAGGACGCTTGCCTTTGGTGGAGAGGGACTTGGATTTATTTGGGATTGCATGATCCATGCATTCTTGGAGATGTCCATAGAAAGCAGCAGAAAGGCCAAAGGGCAAAGCAGAGAACTGAAAATGCCAGAAAACAGAGAAATGCAAAAATTTCCTGAAAACGGGATGAATTGGGATATGGAGATAAGCATCATGGAGATCCAGAGACACCATATAAGCCTGAGGAAGCAAAAGAGGGAACAAAGTCTGAAGGGGACAACATTCGAAAAGAGTGAACCTTCAGAATTGCATTCAGATGAGAGAGGTCTAAAATGGGTGTCCAAGTGCTCCCTTTCCGGATTACTAGGAACATTCTGGAGTAAAATCCCCTCCTCTGTTGGGAAACTGGAACTTCTTGAATAGTACCCCCGAGTGAAGAGATCCTGAAGCACTCCTGGAAAGGAGGACAGCTGTTCCTGAGTGGGCTGAGAAAATCCCATAAAAGGAGAAAAAGATTTCCAGACCATGAAATATCCTTTGTGGATAATGGACAGAACCCAGGAGTCCTGAGTAATATTTAACCAATAGAGAAAGGCAAAGGAAAACAGGAATCTGGCTGGAAAGAATAGGATAGTCAGACAACACCTGGTTTATTAGGAAAATGAGACTTCTGGGGCACAGAAGTCTGAGTATCTTGAGCAGGAGGAGCCTGCTTCCCACCTTTCTTGCCAGTGGGGGGAGGGCGAAATTGCCTATGAACAAAGTCTGGCTTACTGGAGTAATTTCTCTGAAACTTGAGTACAGGAAAAACAAAAACATGTTTAAGTTCCTGTAAAGCCTTGCCCTTATCCTGAAGAGACAAAGAAACAACAACTTTGCCAAGCAAGTGTTTGCTATCCAGAGGAGCATCCATCAACTTAGCCCTAATATTATGGGGCAACGGTTGAAGCCTAAGCCAAGCTTATCGCAGACCCAAAAGCAGAAGCCTTAGAGAAACCATCTGCTACATCATAACTACACTTGATGGAATGATCAGCCATGTAGGAGGAAGTACCTAACACAGGAAGAGCAGATGTTTCCCTTTCAGAGGCTGGAAGATCAGAAATTACCTGACAAACCTGGAAAAGAAGAGCCAACATGCAATTGGACATATGGGTCTGATAACTGACAGCTCTAAAAGCTAAAGTAGCAGAGGTATAAACCCTTTTACCTAACCTTTCCATGGTTCTGCTATCTTTATCAGAAGGCAGTAACTTAGAAGGTAGCAAATGAGATGGCTTGTCAGAGGCTACAGACATCACCAAGGCATCAGCAGGAGGGCACTTTTAAAGAAATGTACAGGCCTCAAGCACCCTATAAAACCTATCAGGTTTCTCTGGGGCAGGAAGCTGGGAGTAAGGAGCTTCTAGAAGCATTAGAAAAGGCATCCAACAAAGCACCCAGAACAGAAGGGACAGCATACGGTCTGAGAGAATCCATCTGCAGGAGTTCATAATACCTTTTCTGTACTACAGAAACCTGAGCACAATCCCATTTAAAAAACTCCATCATTCTAGAGATTGTCCCCCGAAAAGAAATTTCCAAAAAGGAGTATCAGGACTAGTAGATTCCTCTTCCCCAGACCCATAATCTAAAGGAAACAGAATCTGAGAGGAGTGACCAAGAGATTCTTCATCTGAATCCACCTCCTCCTCCAAGGAATCCTGTTCTCTGGGTCTTTTAATGGGAGTAGAGAACCAAGGAGAATCTGCAAGTCATGAAGGAGGTTCTAAAGCCATCAAAGCATTAAACAACCCCTGAGTGAAATTCTGCCACTCACTCTGTGGGTCCTTAGAAGCTGAAGTAACATGGTCAGTTTTCTGCTTTTTCTTTAAGGGGACATACACGTTATAAAATGCAGAAGGCTCCAGTCTTGGGTGGCATTCAACAATTGTATTTGTGGCTTCCTCTCTGACCAAAATTTGTGGAATTCCCCTAGGCCCCTCAGAGATAATGAGCCTCAGCCCCCCTGAATGCTCAATGCTGATTTCTGCAAGGCCTCCAAGGATGTGTCTAAGGTTAGATCCTCGCAGCCTCCAAAACAGTCACAGAAGAAGAATCCAATAAAGTAGCTGGGAGAATGTCTGGGCTTTCACTCGCCTCAGGACAGGTGTCTGGTGGAGGCTGTACAGCAGAAGAATCTTGCCTACGTTTCTTTATCTTCTTCACGGATGTGGCTGTCCCTCAGAGTGGGAAGTTCGTTCCATTGTGTCTTTAGCTAAGAGCTTAAGACTTTGATTCTCCAGATACAAAGCAAAGAAGCAAGCCTACTACTATGGGTCTTGGGAGCAAAGGCCTGACAAATTGAATAGGATGTATGGTCATGGGAAGCACAAAGACAAGCACAGCTCTTGATGGTCTTTATGAGGAATCTGTCTCTCACACTGGCACTTATTCTTCTTGGATGACATGAAATTCCACAAGCAACAAAAAATAAAAAGAAACGATGAGATACAATAAATCCCAATGGTGCACTTATCTGCAATGACTTGGTGAACCAGCAATGGAAATTGCATTCACACTGATGATCAAGATGGCGTTTGGCCTGCCAGCAAAGAAGTTAAGAGGATGGAACATCTGGACGTCACCTTTATACCCTATGCTATGCAAGGAGCATATGAGTAATGTACGGCGTACCTTAAAGCAACCTAAAACTTTGGTACACTGTCAGGCCACCCTAGGCAGGGTCTCCCTATTGTTATGAATACTCAACAATGAAATGGAAGGACATCCATCTTATCCAGCTGTATCCACTGTACTCTGAGGGTCCACTGCAATATCTTCATGTGGTACCTTGCATGGAGTATAAGACTGTTGGTAGCTGACATCAGTCCCACTACCTTGAGAACCAGATAAGTTGGGGGGGGGGCACTGGATGCAGTAACGGGTGATGATCTGTTAATTGTAAACAAACTATCCTGTTCCTGAGGTAGTTTCCCCAACCGCTTGCACAGTGTCCTGACAGCCTATAAAGACCAGGTTTTCTGATGGCTTCAACTGTGACTTTGCATTGTTCAGAGAAATTCCCAGGGACAGACAAAACTGTAATAATTCCTTGCTTCTTCCAAACAACTCTGGTGGTAGAAACCAGGAGCCATATGTCTATATATGGGAAGATTTGGATTCTTTCATGTCTAATTTGAGATGCAACGACAATAGGGTGCAAAACTGACTGAATGGCCCCTATCCAGAACTGTAGACATCTCCTGGACACTTAAGCAATTTTTATGTGCAAATAACCATCCTGAAGGTTCACTGAGCATGTCCAATCCCATTCCTGTAAGCATGGAAGGACCAAGTGCATTGTGGCTATACAGAACTTGGTTTTCTCTACAAAGAGGTTCAGACCACTGAGATCTGATTGGTTTGAGGTCCTGTGTTTTCTTGGTATCCAAAAAGAATTCTGAGTAAACGCCACACCATCTCTGGTCTGGTGGATCTCTTAAGTGCATCTTTTTATGAAATAGTTCCTGACTCCTGTTTTGGCTGCCTCTTTTTGATGATGTGGAAATGCAGAATTTTATGTCTGCAATGAATATACTTTCAAAAATCAAAGGTCTTGTCCATGACTAACTAAACTGTCTTTCGGCTTTTCTCGGTTAGGTGTCGCCACAGCGGAACTCCAGTCCACTAATGATTAGCAGTAGATTTTTACGTGATGGCTTGCCGGGCCTAACACACAACCTTCAATGAAGGAACCCCCACTCACGCATGTCGACACACAGAAGACGCTCCAACTGAGAATCGAACATGCAACGTCTAACTGTGAGGCGACAACGCTACCGCAGCACCACCACCGCAAAATACTAAAAACCTATAAGTCTACTAATGTCAGATAACACCAAGCAGTAACACTTTGGCTCTACTATTCTTAAGGGGGGAAAATTGTAAACACCATACAAATCCCTAACCCTGAAACAGCTGAAATCTATTAAAAGTCACTAACAGTTTGCCCAGGCGAAGTGGAAGTGGGTATAATTAATAAATAATACCACACATTTAATGTCCACGTATGTCCACGAGATACACATTCCCTTTTCAGGAGCAATGGCTGGTAAGTTAAAGCATATCATTGCTGGAGCCTTCCTGTGTCCTGAAAGAGTGCTCTTCAAACTATCTGGAGATATACAGAGCGGAGTATATTTTTCTGGCACTTCAGAGTTGTGTACTGGTAATTGTTGTTTGACTAGTTTTATATCATTGCTGGCTGACTTCAGAGTTGTGCACTGTTATTTTTGCTTCACTGTATAGTTTTTCAGATCTCTGCTGAAGGTGCTGGTTTTCCCATACCCACCCTCCCTATTCCTGTGTTGTTTAAATTTGGAGGTTTTTGCAGTTGATCTGGGACGCTCCCCCCAGTCCCATCTCTTTACCTCATTCTACCTAATAGACTCCTTCTGCATTGTTTTAGTCATTTTAATTTAATTGCATTTTTTAAACTGTTTGGTCTAACATTGCTACATACTCAAGTGTGCTAGCTTGCAATGCATTTGAATTGTTTGGACTGCTGTTTTAGCTACTTTTCTGTATATATAAAAAAAAACCTTTCCTGTAACTAGTGTAGTCCAGATTCAGATTTGCTGTATCCAGGACTGTATGCAAGCTTCTGAGCCCCCAGACTTTCTGTGTTGGAGGGAAGCCTTCTAGCTTATCAGTGGGAGTGGTGAGCACTAGGTAACCTATCTACCACATAAGGAGTGGTTCTGGCCCAGAAATTGTAGTTATTGGCCGTTTGGGCAGTTTTTACATCTCTCTCAACTTTTTGATTTAAAAGCCCACATTCACACTCGTTTCCCCCCTTTCCTGTAACTAGTTTAGTCCAGATACAGATTCTTACTTTTAGCACTTGAATTTGCTTATTCGTGATCAGCACTTCTTCAAAACTTGTAAGCACTAAATAACTTACTAATTACTACAGCACTCAACCTTCCTCATTACCTAGAGGAAAACAGTTTTGGTATTTACTTTCCTCACTTGCTTAGAGAAAAACAGCTCTTGTACTCACTTTCCTCACATATCTATAGGAAAATTGTTTTTTTTATTCAGGCATGTTCAAGGGTCAGCTCCCAGTGTTCTCTCCTGTCTATCTGATGAATCTGGGCATCTTGGGACAATGTAGAAATTCCTCATGTACACAGACAACCCTCTTCCTTCTACCACCCAACACTACAACTTGTGAGAGATGCATTTATCTAGCCAAACTGGAGGTAAAGCTCTCTCCAATCAAGACTGAACTTGACAGTCAAGAGGAGAAGGTAAACACTTGCACCACACCACACTCATCACATAGTCTCACTAAATCTACTCCACCAAAATCCACACATAGAAACACAAAAACATTCATGGAGACTCTCAATAATAATTTGCTCAAGCAACAGAGACCTCCAAAGCAAAAATGCAAGCAATCTCCACCCCCCAACACAACCCAAATGACACACAGCCTGCAGACTCAGTGTGCCACTCAACCACAGCCAATAAGGCAAAACAACGTACCCAACACACTAGTCATAGGCGAGACTATAGTAAGGCACACTGATGTCCTACTCACTAGGCTATACAAGGAGAAGGTTACTGTCAGCTGCTTGTCGGGTGCCAGGATCCAACACATAACCCACGCACTCTGGTCACTCCACAAGTACAAATATGACTCTGTCATTGTCCATGTTGGTGTGAACGACCTGAGACGTACCTCCCTGGAATACATGAAAAGAGACATGGAAGAGCTCTCCGATCTTGTAGCCCAGGCAGGTATGGCCCTAGCCCTGAGTAGCATTCTGCCATCACCCAGAATGATGCAGCAGTACAAGGACAAAATGACTGACTTCAACAATTGGCTAAGCTTCTGGTGCCATTCTAAAGGGATCCAGTATCTGTCAGCCTGGGATGACATGGTCGACAGACCATAATGCTTTGTCAGAGATGGCCTGCACCTGTCACCCCTGGGATTCCGGATACTGGCTAAGGTTCTTGCTGCTCCTATAGTGCTTTTTTTAGGCAAGGTTCAAATGACAAATTCACCACTGTAACAGGAACAGGCAAGCAAAAACTGAGGGTGATGCTACTCAATGCTAGAAGTCTAAATATCAAAATGCACTCACTCGAGCACTCCTTAAAATGGAGAACATTGATATCTGTGCAATGACTGAAACCTGGTTCAAGGCTCCCGAGAGCACCCCTGCACTACCAGGCTATAACTTGTACCACACTTTTCGGCCATGTAACCTAGACCGGAACACCAAAGGCGGAGGTGTGTCCATATTCATTAAGGATATACACACCTCCAGGCTAGTTGCTCAGCATAATGCAGCAGAGGTTATCCAAGTGCAACTAACTCTGGGCAAAAATGCAATCCAAATTGTAGCTTGCTACAGATCACACACCATGCCCCAGAATTCCCACTTCTCTTTTCTTGATGTACTGGAAAATATTAGGGTTCAAAAAAACACCCTAATAATGGGCGATTTCAACTACCCCACCATTAACTGGGAAAACTACTTATGTACCAACTCCTTCCCTCAACGCTTTCTGGAATTCATAAACTCCAATGCCCTGGATCAACTTATCCATACCCCCACCAGGGGCAGCAATATCCTAGATCTAGTCATTACCAATATGAGTGACCGGTGTTCCACACCTGAAGTCAACGCCTCATTGGTCCGATCCGACCATAAGCTAATTACCCTAGATATCCACATCCTGCCTCCACCCCCCATTAAGAAAACCATGGTAAAAAATTTCTCCAAAGCCAACTTTATGCTTCTTAAGACAGAAGTGGTGAACTTCATGACACCCATGCAGATGGACAATACAGTTACGACTACTGATTCCTACACGATTGCACTTTATAAGCACTTACATGAGTGCATGGATCGTGCTATCCTCCAAAAAAAGGAAGCCAATCTGGTGGTCCCCTGCCATAAACAAACTGTATAACAGAAGGAAGAAACTCTTAGGTTCATAGGTTCATATTACGCTATCTGCCCTAGGGCATTTATAAGCCTGGCCAGAGTGTGTTTGGCTTTCGTCACCCATTTTAAATTAATTTTGCTAAGCCCTTTTTTCGAGGTTAGTATACTGTGCCTCTGTCTAACAGTGACACAGAAGTGATATCCGGGGTAAACCTACGATCTCCCATCCACTCATCAAGATTCCTCTTGAAGAGAGTCAATGAGTGACTCTGCCTAACCTGGACTGGGATTTTATTCCAGAGTGAAGGGAGCCTCTGGATTATGAATCTGTCCCTCCAGCATGTCCTATTTATTTCAGTGCTGAGGTTCAAGACTCTCGAGCGCGTAGCTCAATGGGATTTGGATTTTCTGAGGTGCAGCATGTCCATTAATTCCAGGTTGGACATGGCTTTATACGTCAGGCACAGATCGCCTCTGAGCAGGCAGTATGCCACTGAGTAGAGCTGGAGTTTCTTTAACCGGGCAGCATATGGCATCTGTTTGAGCCCTTTGATCCTCTTGGTGAGGTACTTTTAGGGTCTTTCCAGTTGCTGCAGGTGTCTGGTAAGGTACATCCCAAAAGGGGCACTGTACTCAAATATGGGCCTGATGAAGGATGAGTAAAGAGGCACGATGACCTCCCCTGATCTAGATGTGAATCCCTTCATGATTAGGTGGGCTATATAAAATGTTTTTCTAACCACTTTGGCCACGTGCTTGTCAAATGAGAGAATGATATCAACTTGGGTCCCCAGGTCCCTAATTACTTCTTCTGTACTTAATGGATTACCACCTATGTGGTAATTTGTGGGCACTTTGGTTTTGCCAAAGGGGATGACTATACACTTTTTGGCGTTTAGCTTGAGGCCATGGCTCTGGCATCAGTTGTCTGTTTCTATGAGGCCCTTTTGGAGGATGTTTGTGTCGGCTTGAGAGTCGATTATTGCGCCCAGTTTGCAGTCATCTGCAAACTTGGTCAGCCACAGTCCTTCAGTGTTGGCCTGTACATTCGAGAAGTATACACCGAACAGGAGAGGTCCCAGGACTGAGCCTTGTGGGACGCCACTTGTAACTGGTTTGGAGTCTGACATGGCTCCAGCAATTATAACCATGTGGGTTCTGTCCTTGAGCCAGTTTGCAACCCATCTAGTGACATAGGGGTTTATATTTAAGCTGGTGAGCTTATCTATAATGCCCGAGTGGGTATTGTATCGAAGGCTTTTGCGAGGTCCAGGTAGGCTGTGTGGACCACCTTCCCCTCGTCAATGGCCTTGGTGACTGTTTCAAAGAAATCAACCAGGTTAAAGAGGCAGGATCTGCCCTTGACAAAGCCGAACTGGGTAGGATCCAGTGTCTGTAGGTCCCCAATATCTTTATTTATGAGGTCCATGATGATCCTTTCCATAGCTTTGCAGACCAAGCTAGTCAGGCTTATGGGGCGATAGTTTCCAGGATCCGTTGAGGCACCACCTTTGTGGAGAGGGACCACTGTTGCTGTACGCCACTCTTTGGGTACATATCCTGTAGTAAAGGCTGAGATTGAACAGTAGTTTTATGTTTGGGTTTAGCTCTTCTTGGAGTTCATGTAGGACGTAGCCCGGGACACCGTCTGGTCCTATTGCTGCTGTGTTTTTTGCTTTGGAGAAGGCAACTCTTACCTGAGCATCTGAGATGTCAGGGGGGCAGCACTCTGCTGGGATAGATATTTGCCCTTTTGGTGGGGAGGGGGAGTTTGCGCTGAACCTGTCAGCTAGGATGTTGGCAATGTCTGTGGGTCCGGTGTATTTTTTGTCATTTTGGACTAATTCTGAGCATATCTGGGAATTCCCACCAAGTTCCTAATATAACTAAAGAAAGCCTTGTGATTATCCTTAGTGTCCTATGCAATTTTTCTCTCGAAGCTGGCCTTAGACGATTTTATGAGTGCCCGTAGTTCTTTGCTAATACTGATCAGAGATGCCTTCCCTTTTTGGGATTTTGCTCTATCATGTAGTAGCTTCCTCCTTCTATTGTATAGTTTGTTTATGGCTGGGGTCCACCAGACAGGACGTCTGCCTTTGGAGGATTGGGTCTTGGTTTTATTTGGGATTGCATGATCCATGCATTCCTGAAGGTGTTCATAGAATGCGTTTATAAAGGATTCTGCGGTCTCGGCAGTATTTTCCACAGGCCCGGGGGCTTTGAAGGATTCCACCTCGGTTTTGAGGAGTGTGAAATTTGCTTTAGAAGTTTTTCACTGTGGTTTTCAGGGCAGGGGGTGGAGTCGGGATGTGAATATCCAGTGAGATTAGTTTATGGTCTGATCTTACCAGTGAGGGATACACTTCTGGTCTGAAGCATAGAGTCCCCATGTTGGTGATGATCAGGTCCAGTATGTTTTCCCCTCTTGTGGGAGTGGTAACAATTTGTTCCATAGCATTTGAGTTTATAAATTCTAGGAACCTTTGGGCTAGGGTGTTGGAGCTAGAGTAATGCTCCCAGTCTATGTTTGGGTAGTTGAAGTCGCCCAATATAATGGTGTTTTGAGGGAAGTTCATATTTTCCAGTGTTTTCAGGAAGGCCGAGTGGGGTTCCTGGGTTTGAGAGGGTGGTCTGTAGCAGGCTATAAACTGGAAGGCAGTTTTACCCACTGTTAGTTGCACATGGATAGTCTCTGATGCTTCGTGCTGTGACAACAACCTGGAGGCGTGGGTATCTTTGACGAATATTGATACTCCCCCTCCTTTTGTGGTTCGGTCCAAGTTTTGGGGCCGAAAAGCATGGTATGAGGTATAACCTGGTAGTGCTGGGGTGCTCTCGGGAGCCTTGAACCAGGTTTCTGTTACTGCACAGATCGATGTTCTCCGTGCTAAGGAGAGTTTCGAGTGTGTGCACCTTGAGGTTTAGACTTCTGGCGTTGAGTAGCATTACTCTTAGTTTCTTATCCTTTGTGATACCTATGGAGGTGGGTTTGTTTTTTTGAGCTAAAAAAGGCACTATGGGGGTAGCAAGAGCCTTTGCCAATAGCCGAAAGCCCAGGGGTGACAGGTGCAAGCCGTCCCTAGCAAAGCATCGTGGCTTGTCGAGCATGTCATCCCAGGCTGACAGGCATTGGATCCCCTTTGAATGACACCAATACTTAAGCCAATTGTTGAAATTGATCATCTTGTCTTCATATTGTGGCATCATTCTTGGTGAGGGTAAGATGCTACTCAAGGTCAGGGTCATACCGACCTGGGCTACATGCTCAGAGAGCTCCTCTATGTCTCTTTTCATGTAGTCCAGGGAGGTACGTCTCAGGTCATTCACACCAGCATTGACAATGACTTGCAAAAGAGAGTAAAATCCCACGAGTGGAGGAGCTCCCTGGTCAGCCTCAGTAAGAAGCTGCGATCCCTGATAAAATCCTCCAAAGCTAGTTACGAAAACAAAATCGCCACTGATTCTAAAGACAGCCACAAAGCATTCTATAGCTATGTCAAGAGTCTCAATGGCAACACTCAGATCTGCTCCGAGTTACAGCACAATGGCACTAAATATAGAGACCAACTGATATTGCCAACATCCTGGCAGATAGGTTCAGTGCAAACTTTACTCCCTCTCACCCCCTAAAGAGCCCATCTCTATACCGGAAGAATGCAAAGTTCCTGTAATCATGGCTGCACAGGTAAAAACCACACTCTCCAAAGCCAAGAACACAGCATCCATGGGACCAGACAACATCCCAGGCTGCGTTCTACACGAACAACAGAATGAACTGGCACCCCACCTAAGTACCATGTTCAATCATAGCCTCACCTCAGGCTTTGTGCCTGCTGAATGGCACACAGCAATGGTTATCCCACTCACAAGGGGGGGAGCCACCATTAGCCTGATGAGCCTGGTCTGCAAGGCCATGGAACGTATCAGCATGGAACTTATAAACAAAGACATTGGTAATCTCCAAACTCTGGATGCCACCCAGTTCGGGTTAGTAAATGGCAGATCATGTCTCCTAAACCTGATAGACTTCTTTGAAGCAGTCACCAAAGCCGTAGACAAGGGTAAGGTGGTTCACACAGCCTATCTAGATCTTCCCAAGGCTTTCGACACCATCCCCCACTCTGGAATTATAGATAAACTCATTAAACTAGGTATAAATCCCTATGTCACAAAATGGGTTGCCAACTGGCTCACTGAGAGAACCCACACTGTGAAAGTAACAGACTCCAAATCCGACTTCAGACCAGTGACAAGAGGAGTACCACAGGGTTCAGTCCTGGGTCCTCTCCTGTTTGGTATCTACTTCTCTAAAGTACAGGCTAACAGAGAAGGTATTTGGCTAACGAAGTCTGCAGATGACTGCAAACTAGGAGCCATAATCAAAACTCCTAATGATGTGGACATCCTACAAAAGGGCCTCACTGAGACAGATGCCTGGTGACAAAGCCATGACCTCAAGCTCAATGCTAAAAAGTGCATCATCATCCCCTTTGGTAAAAACTCTGTACCCATGAACTACAACATAAGTGGTAGTATACTTAACACCAAAAGTGTGATAAGAGACCTTGGGACACAGGTGGACAGTAGTCTCTCCTTTGATAATCACATTGGTACAGTAGTCAGGAAATCCTTCTATGTGGCACACCTCATCACAAAAGGTTTCTCATCCAGAAAAAAAGAGGTCATTGTTCCCCTCTACTCATCTCTCATTAGACCCATTATAGAGTACAACGCCCCTTTTGGTATGTACCTCACAAGACATCTACAACAACTGGAAAGGCCACAGAAATACCTCAAAGAGGATTACCGGCCTCAAACAGATGCCCTACGCAGACAGTCACAAAAAACTCCAGCTTTATTCCTTCACATATCGCCTACTCAGAGGTGATCACTGCCTAACATACAAACCTGTGTCAAACCCAGAGCTGTTGAACATGCTCCACTTAAAGAAATCCCAATCCCTCCGAGCTACACGCTCTAGGGACCTAAACCTTGTCACCACAATAAACAGAACATGCCGGAGGGATAGATTCCTGTCCCAGACACTTCCCATACTCTGGAATAAACTACCTATCTATATCAAACAAAGCTCCTCATTAGCACTATTCACGAAAAATCTTGATGACTGGATGGGAAATAGGAAATTCACCCTGGGGATCACCTCTGTGGCTCTGCTCGACAGTGGCACAGGAAAATAATTTTCTTGGGTGGCAAAAGCTAGGGTTCTTTTTTGGCTGGGCTTGTATAGGCCCCAGGGCCGATAACCTAGTACCTACCTATGAACCTATGTTCAAGGTCATAAAAAAGGCAAATAAGGGCTGAGGGAATCAAACCCTGTACCACAGGAACTGCAGTTCACAGTCTTAACCCTCTGCCTGACAGACTTAATTAACTTAGAAATACAAACTACTACAAGTAACACTATCTGTAAAGCTATTAATTATGAAGAAAAGAAAAAATTCTGACAGAGACCTTGTCTAATTTTAAAGGTAATAGGTAATCCAATGTATACACTTGCTCGAGCAGGTGAAGATTTATTTTATTTTATTTTATTTTACATTTGTTGACCGGGATAGTCCGACTGGATATATGTCCATTTTCAGCGGAGGCCCGGGGAGAAAAGCTCCAAAAAACAACAGCTACATTCATATTAGGAGGCTAGCAATCATTTCATAGATAATACAAAAGAGCAAAAAGACATTCTAGAGTATTCAAATACATTTGGAGAAACACCTTATTAATGTTAGAATCAGAGAGAGACCATGGCTATATTACATTTAGGTGGTCCATTATTGGTAAAGAAATTGAAAAAGTGGGGGTTAGTCTGGTGTTGAGCATTGGCAGAGCCAATGGGATGTAAAGTGGGAGAAGAGGCCTTTCTTGAATGTATTTTGGGAGGTGATATTGGTGAGTTGAGGAGGAAGGGAGTTCCATATTTTACCGATGGCATTGGAAAACAGAGAGTCGCCCCCTTAGTTATGGGATTTGACTGTTTGTACAAGTAACCTGTTTGCTGAGCGCAAACTATTTAGGTTTGAATAGGGGGTGATTAACTCATTCAGTGCAGGGATGTTGTCAGGTTGATTGAGAATTTTAAATGCTACTATTAGTTGGTTTTGCTGGAGTATGTTTGGTAGTTTTATCTAGCCTAGGATATGTAGGTTGGTACAGTGGTTGGTTTTATAGGGCATGCCAGTAGCAAATCTGGCAATATGATTGTAGCAACATGAGAGTTTATTCAGTTCAGTTTTGTTAAGGTTAGTGAGTATAGGGGAAGCACATAAGAGGGTAGATAGAAGATGTGATCGGGCAATGGCCACTTTTGCCATGGGAGACAGAAAGGATTTTATTCTATATAGGGACCCTAATTTCTTATTTACAGTTTTAATAGTTTGATTGATGTGTACGTCAAATCTAAGTTTATTATCTATGGTAACGCCTAGTAGTTTGGTGTGGGAGTCGGGGAAGAGAGTAGTCCCATTATTGGATTGTACTGTAAAGGGTATGGGAGTAGTTTTATGAGTAGGGTGGAAGAGTAGAAGTTTGTTTTTTTTTGGGTTGAGAATCAATTTGCGTCCTAACAGCCAGTTTTCAACTGCAGTGAAACAGGCTTGGGTTTTGGAAAGTAGATTAACTGACGATTTGTCTGAGCAGATTAATGTTGAGTCATCTGCATATTGAATACAGGAGGTCTCGGGGATGACTTTGTAGAGATAATTAATAAAAATGGAAAGGAGAAGAGGTCCCAGTATAGAACCTTGGGGGACCCCTATGGTGTTGGGTAAGAGGCTGGAGAGCTTATTATGCCAGAGAACAGCTTGTTGCCTATTAGAGAGATAGGCATGAAACCAATCCAAGACTTTATTATCTAGGTAGAAAGTTTTTAGGGTATCCTGCAGTAATTGGTGGTTGACCATATCAAAGGCCTTTGATAGGTCCAAAAGGAGTGCTGACGAAATTTTTTTGTTATTCCGGTTATGGTTTATAGTGTCAGTGAAGGAGAGTAGGGCAGTAGTGGTACTATGCTTGGGCCTGAAACCATGTTGTGAACTAGATAGAAGATTATTATGGGTTAGGTAGTGTACAAGTTGTTTGTGAATACATTTTTCCATGATTTTGGCTAGTGGCGATAATATGGCTATTGGCCTATAATTTGACAGGTCAGTGGATGGGCCACCTTTGTGGAGAGGGATTACATAGGAGATATTCCATATAGAGGGGATTACAGATTCTGTTATGGTACGATTAATTAATATTGAGATGGGATAGGCTATGACGTCTGCAGCTTTTTGTAAATAGTCAGCAGGAAGGAGGTCTGCAGAGAGGGTGGTTGGTTTTAATTTCTTCAGTAAGGATCGAATATAGGATGTGGGTACAGGTTGTAGGTTAAAGGAGGACATAGTCTTCGGGATGGAACCTGTCGTAGGAACATAGGAATAGGTGGTAGTTTGTTGGTTGGCTAAGGATTTGATAATATCGATGAAGAAAGTGTTGAAGGTATTGGCCACTTCTTCTGGGTTTTTATCACTTAGGTCTGCTGGGGTAGGAGGGAAGGACTTGCCTGGATATAGAAGATTATTTAGACCAGCCCAAAACTTTTGGAGTTTTTTTTGGTGTTTATGTTGTAGTTGACAGTAATAGTTCTTTTTGTCAAGTGAAATGTTTTTTTTTGTTTCATTCCTTAGTTGTTGGAAGTAGATGCGGTCTCGGGGTGACTTGGAAGCACGCCATTTATCCCATGCTTTATTTCTAAGTTTAATTTTGGATATGGTGTCTTTTGTTAGCCAAGGTGCTATTTGAGCTTTGGTTTTGATTAATCGTTTTGGGGCATGCATTTCAAGTATATTTAGAAACGTGGAATTAAAATTTGTTACTGCATCCTCTAGGGGGAGGTGCTTAAGAATTGACCAGTTACAGGACTGCAGTTCCATTTGGAATTTAATTGGGTCAAAATATTTGGTGCTCCTGACTGATCTGTACACGGGCAGTTTGCAACTTCCTGCTTTACTTTTCCTTATATAGGTGATGAGGTGATCACTAAGATCATTTGGGAGGGTCCCGGAAATGTACATGTGGGGTTGGTTGTTAATGAGTATCCAGTCTAGGATGCTCTCTTTTTGTTTGATGTTTCCAATTCTGGTGGGGGTGGTTATGGTCTGTGAGAAACCATGGAGATTAATATGGGTGGGGTCTGACTCTGAGGAACAAATTCCAGTCAATGTTGACATCGCCCATAATTATGGTTTCTTGGGGATAATTGTTAGCTAGCCAGTTTAGTATGTTCTCAAGTGTGTCAGAGTTGTTCCCAGGGGGGATATAAATCACAATTATGTTTATACTTTTAGCCTTATGAAGTTGTAGTTTTAGGGCAGTTATCTCTATGTTAGAGATCTGGGGTGGTTGAATGGGGTTTAAAATGACTGAGTGTGCTTTTAAAGAGCACGGCAGTACCACCACCCTTTTTATTGGGGCGGTCGGTCCTATATATGTTATAGCCAGGTGGAATGATTTCATTGTCTTTGGTCTCTGGTTTAAGCCATGTCTCTGTCAGGCACATAATGTCAGGGAGGTAGGTTGCTAAAAGAGCATGTAGGTTGTGTATTTTATTGTTTAGGCTTCTTATATTTAGGTGGCAAAATAGGAGGGAGCCGGGTAATCTAAGAAAATGGGATGGGCTGTCAGAGTTTGTAATTGGTGGGGGGCCTGGGTTTGGGTGGATGTCACCATCTTTCATAATATTTTTTCTTATGTGCTCTATTAGTTTCCTGAGTTTGAGTAACAGCTTTTCAGTGTGTTTAGATTTGGGGTGAGTTTTGTTGGGTTTGTAGGAGTAGTGGCACTTGGTAAACAGTGTTTTGTTTGTTAGATAGTGGGTAGAGTGATTTGCGTTAGGTGGGGTTAAGAGAGTACTAGTTTGGTACTTGGAATAATAAAATCCTGAGTATGGCTGGTCCTCATATTTAGTTAATAGATATAAGGCAATAAAAAATGGCAGGATAAGAGATGCGGTTGTTAGGGCTGGCTTTATATTCAAGTGTATGGATGACTTCATAATGCTGAGTTGCAAGTAAGTGGTTTAAGATAAGTATAAGTGGTTGGAGTGGTATTTGTGGAGGGAGAGGGGGGATGGGACGAAAGTCAGAGCAATTTGTATGGCCAGAGGTAATGGAGGGGGTGTGGTTAGATAAGTATAAAAGTAGGGGTGCTGGGGGCGGGTGGGATATGGGGGCAGGGCGGGGTGCAGAGCGAGCCCGAGCGTAGCGAGGGTGAGCGGAGCGGGGTTAATTCCGCACAACACTATCCAAGGACAGGTAATACAGTAGTTAAATTTGTGTACTTGTTACAGGGTTTAGCAGGTACAGATAACACGTAAAAGCACTTTCCTTTTGTATTGTAGAGATAACTCCAAATTTTAGCAAAATTGTTTGGGTCCGTATAATATTGTAGCGTTGGATTAGCTGGCTTACTGCTGTGTAAAGATCTAATACGCAAGCTGAGTAGGGGATGCACTATTAAACAGTTCACAGTCCTATATATGCGGATATTAACCTTGTTCTTTCTATTATTCAAGTCCAGATCTGTTTAGAGCATTCAGCTTGGTTAAGCCTTCCACTGAATTAGCGCGACTTGCCGAAAGTGGCCAGGAGAAGTTACTGGGGAGTACCTGAACAGAAAGAAAAAATATGCTTGCTGTTAGAATGGACCTCTTCAGCGTGTTATAATGCAGAGTGTAGTATATTCAGATAGGTACAGTGAGACCAGTGAAGTAAATGAAATGCGAGTGACTATAATATGCTTAATTTAAGAGAACAGATAGCCATACAGTTAAAGTATAGAAGAATCTCGGCAAAAGATTCTTAATTCCCTTTCTATCATATAATACAAGCAAAAGATTCTTAATTCCCCTTTTTATCATATAATACAAGTTAACGTCCAGTATATAAGCAAAGTAAACATTGAAAGAAACTCATTCAGGTTGAAACTGCAAAAACACGCTTAGTATGCGAGTTAGCTAAAATAAGTTGTTCCTATGTATACAGCTCAACTAAACCATCTTTGTCGTAATGATACAGACGCTACTAAATAGCTGTGGTCTAGATATACAGAAATGCAATTTCTTTCTTCTATAAGGTTTGCTATAGAAAACAATGCATACATATAAAGATCGTCAGACTAACAGAATGAACGCTGACAACATGTGCATAGTAATGCAGAGAAATTTCAGCATTCAGAGGCCGTATAACTCAGAGCCCTGTTGTTGCTTTTAATTGCTGAACTAGGTACACAACAGCTTAGACCGCTACAACTTGTTCATAAGATATTTACAGAAATATATACAACTTTGAGTATAAGTTTACATACCCCTTAGAAACCCTGCCAACTAGGATTCAAAACACAGCAGTAATTGCCAAAATGGCGGGCACTCAGGTAGCTATGATACCTCGCATACATCAGAGGCATTGGGGGGGAGGACGGGAGGCTATGGGAGCGGGTTAATTCCGCACAACACTATCCAAGGACAGGTAATACAGTAGTTAAATTTGTGTACTTGTTACAGGGTTTAGCAGGTACAGATAACACGTAAAAGCACTTTCCTTTTGTATTGTAGAGATAACTCCAAATTTTAGCAAAATTGTTTGGGTCCGTATAATATTGTAGCGTTGGATTAGCTGGCTTACTGCTGTGTAAAGATTTAGTACGCAAGCTGAGTAGGGGATGCACTATTAAACAGTTCACAGTCCGATATATGCGGATATTAACCTTGTTCTTTCTATTATTCAAGTCCAGATCTGTTTAGAGCATTCAGCTTGGTTAAGCCTTCCACTGAATTAGCGCGACTTGCCGAAAGTGGCCAGGAGAAGTTACTGGGGAGTACCTTGTTCTTTCTATTATTCAAGTCCAGATCTGTTTAGAGCATTCAACTTGGTTAAGACTTCCACTGAATTAGTGCGACTTGCCGAAAGTGGCCAGGAGAAGTTACTGGGGAGTACCCTTTAGAAACCCTGCCAACTAGGATTCAAAACATCAAGGTCATTTCTGATTCCTACTGGTGGCAAACAAGATCTGTGGTGTCAAAGTAAGAGCAGTGCATTAAGAGCTCAGGCTCTGAGAAGGAAATGTAATTGTTGATTACGGTTGCCTGGTGGCAACCATTCCCACATGTTGAAGTGGACAGACTGCAAAATTTAATATCACTTGCATCCTGATATGTTTAATCTCAAATCCTGTACTGAGATCATACCTTATAGGTTTTGCAATATCTCAGATAAGATGCAAGTTAGAAAAAAAAAAGCAATATAAGAACGTTGTTAGTTAGACAACGGGCTACACATCAGTGTTAAGAAAAACCTGTCTGGCAACACTGAATTTATGCTACAAATATATGAAAGAAAAGATGTATTATACTTGTTATAAATTAGTACTACTATGGTGAAGCAGAGTTATATTAAGTGTGCAAGATAAACAGACTATATCAGTGAGTCGTTTTTTTGTCTGTTCCACGAGCTTTCCAGTGATGTATGACAAATGTGGATAGTACATTGATGTTTTGTGACATTGCACAATTAATGTAAAATTGTGCACATTTTATTTTCGCAATATTTCAAAACAACAGTATTAATCAACAAAACTGTGCATATTAGATGGCAAGTGTGAGTGGCAAAAATGCATGCCATAATGTGTGCAGGATAGCAACATCTGTTTCTTTAGGTCACATAACTTTTGAAATATCAATGCAGTTATGAAAATATTGGTAATATTCATAACTGCTTTATCAAACAAACATTTATCTCTCTGGATTGCTTCAACTTGCCCACCATGTTTAATATGAGTTTTCTACTAACACTAACTGAATGAATATGCCACCCCAAAAACAGCAGCATCATTTTTGCATTTTTAATATAAATATAAAAATATGTAGCAATTTTCAAATCTTTGTGCAAACCTTCTGCAATAACTTAAGTTCTATATATCCCAGAGTTATGTGATCAAAACAAATCATGTCATCTTATAAATGATTTATTTTTTATTAAAGAAAGACTTAGCATTACTGAAGAAGTATTCTCAGTATTAGAATAGTGTTAATATTAATAACTTGTACATAAAACCAACAGTTGTATCTCTGGATTTATCTTACACAGTTTATTTTAATATCTTTTTTATGCAACACCTACTATTGCACAGGACCCCAAACATGACACTTTTAACATCTATATGTTTGTATTATTAATAAAAATACAGAAAACAGTTTCTAATTTTCATAACCCTTTGCAAGGCTTTTTAGTTACTTAAGACCCATACACCCTGCAATTATGGTCTCAATATACACGTATACCAAATCGTGTCAGCTTCCACATGCTACCTTGCTAGATAGTGTTGATGGTACCAATCATAGCATGCTGCTGTTAATATACAAATATTACTAATATTCATAATAATATTCATATGCGAGTAAAAAAAGCTGTACATCTTAGTATGTATGCATGTTAAGCACTCATTTTTTGTAATTTTTTACTACTAACCTATACGTGCATGTGTGCATATTTAATCCATTCAGTAGTCCCAATATTAGAATGCTACTAATATTAACAACTTGTACCTAAAAGGATTGTGTCTCTGGATGTGTTTATATTAAACAACTTCTGTTTTGCTGCTTATTTTGTTTCAATATCTCCTAGCTGCACAGCACACCCCTACATGACACTATCATGCTCAATGTTCATAGGTAGGTACTAGGCTATCGGCCCAAGGGCCTACGTAAGCCTAGCCAACAAGGTTCCCTGGCTTACGCCACCCAAGAAAGTTATTCTCCTCTGCCACTGTCAAGCAGAGACAAAGAAGTGATCCCCGGGATGTATTTCCTACTTCACATCCACTCATCAAGATTTTTCTTGAAGAGTGCTAATGAAGAACTTTGCTCGACATAGATGGGTAGCCTGTTCCAGAGTATGTGAAGTGTCTCTGGGACAGGAATCTATCCCTCCAGCATGTCCTGTTTATTGTGTTGACAAGGTTTAGGTCCCTAGAGCATGTAGCTCGGAGGGGATTGGAATTTCTTTAGGTGTAGCATGTCCCACAGCTCTGGGTTTGACATAGCTTTATATGTTAGGTAGAGATCACCTCAGAATAGGCGATATGCTATGGAGTAAAGCTGGAGTTTTTTGAGGTGGTCAGTGTAGGTCATTTGTGTTTGAGGCTAGTAATCCTCTTTGTGAGGTACTTCTGTGGCCTTTCCAGCTGCTGCAGATGTCTTGTGAGGTAAATTCCAAAAGGGGCGTTGTACTCTATAATAGGTCTAATGAGTGTCGAGTACAGGGGAACAATGACCTCTTTTTTTCCTGGATGAGAACTCTTTTATGATGAGGTGTGCCATGTAGAAGGACTTCCTGACTACTGTGGTGATGCGACTATCAAAGGAGAGACTACTGTCCACCTGGGTCCCAAGGTCTCTTATTATGCATTCGGTGTTAAGTACATTACTGCCTATGTGGTAGTTCATGGGTACAGAGTTTTTTACCAAAGGGGATGACACTGCACTTTTTGGCATTGAGCTTGCGGACATCGCTCTGACACCAGGCATCTGTCTAACGGAGGCCCTTCTGTAGGATGTCCACATCATTTGGGGACTTGACAATGGCTCCTAGTTTGCAGTCATTTGAGAACTTCATTAGCCAAAGGCCTTCTGTGCTAGTCTGTACCCAAACAGGAGAGGTCCCAGAACGGAACCCTGTGGTAATCCACTTGTCACTGGTTTGAGGTCAGATTTGGAGTCTGCAACTTTTACAGTGTGGGTTCTGTCAGTGAGCCAGTTGGCAACCCATCTTGTGATACAGTGATTGATACCTAGTTTAGCGAGTTTAGCTATAATTCCAGAATGGGGGACGGTGTCAAAAGCCTTGGCGAGGTCAAGATAGGCTGTGTGAACCACCTTACCCTCATCTATGGCTTTAGTGACCACCTCAAAGAAGTCGATCAAGTTCAGGAGGCATGATCTGCCTTTCACAAACCCAAACTGGGTGGGATCCAGAGTTTGGAGGTTACCAATGTCTTTGTTTATGAGTTCCATGACGATACGTTCAATGGCCTTGCAGACCAGGCTCGTCAGGCTAATAGGTCGATAGTTCCCAGGATCAGTGGTGGCTCCACCTTTGTGGAGTGGGTTAACTGTTGCTCTGCGCCATTCAGTGGGCACAAAGCCTGATGCAAGGCTATTATTGAACATTGTGCTTAAGTGGGGAGCCAGTTAGTTCTGAAGTTCGTGTAAAACCCAGTCTGGGATGTTGTCCGGTCCCACGGATGCTGTGTTTTTGGCTTTAGAGGGTGCAGCTTTTACCTGCATAGTTGTGATTACAGGGACTCTGCATTCTTCCTGTATAGATATGGGCCCTTTAAGGGGGTGAGAGGGGGGTAAAGTTAGCACTGAATCTATCTGCCAGGATGTTGGCAATATCAGTTGGTTCTGTAATTTTTTTGCCTTTGTGCTGTAACCCAGAGCAGATCTGGGTGTTGCCATCGAGATTCTTGACATAGCTATACAATGCTTTGTGGATGTCCTTGGAATTAGTGGTGATTTTGTTTTCGTAGCTAGCTTTGGAAGATCTTATAAGGGATCTCGGGATCTTACTGAGGCTGACCAGGGAGCTCCTCCACTCATGAGATTTTAGTCTCTTTTGCAAGAGTTTCTTCCTTCTGTTGTACAGTTAGTTTATGGCAGGGGACCACCAGATTGGCTTTCTTTTTTGGAGGATAGCGTTTTGGTTTGGTTTGGGATAGCACGATCCATGCACTCGTCTAAGTGCTTATAGAGTGCATTTGTGTAGGATTCAGCAGTTGTAACTGTATTGTCCATCTGCATGAGTGTCATGAAGTTCACCACTTCTGTCTTAAGAAGCATGAAGTTGGCTTTGGAGAGATTTTTTACTGTGGTTTCCTTAATGGGGGTGGGGGAGTGGGGGTGGGATGTGACTATCACGGGTGATTAGCTTATGGTCGGATTGGACCAACGAGGAATTTACTTCAGGTGTGGAACACCAGTCACTCATGTTGGTAATGACTAGGTCTAGGATATTGTTGCCCCTGGTGGGGGTGTGGATAAGTTGATCCAGGACATTGGAGTTTATGAATTCAGAAAGCGTTGAGCTAAGGAGTTGGTACATGAGTAATTTTCCCAGTTAATGGTGTGGTAGTTGAAGTCGCCCATTATTAGGGTGTTTGGTTGAACCCTAATATTTTCCAGTACATCAAGAAAAGAGGAATGGGAATCCTGGGGCATGCTGGGGGATCTGTAGCAAGCTACAGTTTGGATTGCAGTTTTGCCCAGAGTTAGTTGCACTTGCATAACCTCGGATGCATTATGCTGAGCAACTAGCCTGGAGGTGTGGATATCCTTAATGAATATGGACACACCTCCGCCTTTGGTGTTTCGGTCCAGGTTACATGGCCGAAACGTGTGGTATGAGTTATAGCCTGGTAGTGCAGGGGTGCTCTCTGAAGCCTTGAACCAGGTCTCAGTCACTGCACAGATATCGATGCTCTCCATTTTAAGGAGTGCCTCGAGTGAGTGCATTTTGACATTTAAGGTTTATGGATGTGGTGAGAGAGGACATGCTTGCATTATTCATTCAACTAAGGAAAAAAATCATAATTTTCATACCTTTCTGCACAAAGTTCAATTACTGAAGACTCTTACAGCCCACAGTGATAGTGTCACCGAGTACATATACTAAATCACGACTTCTTTCTTTCTTTCATTCAAGCTTGATTGCTAATGCTGAGGGAACCATTCTTGAGTTACTGTTATTAATATGCAAGTGCTGTTACTTTTCATAACTGTGGGAAAATGCAAAGCTGTACAGCTCATGATACATGCATATTACCCTACCTCCTTTTTGTTTTACTTTTGCTATCTTCATATGCTTGCACAGGTGAATACTTCTCTTGCTGTCTAGTTTAGTAATGTGTAGTAGGGCTAATAAGATTAAAAAAAAAAAAGGGAATGCTTCCATGCTTTTTAACAGGCTTCAATACATCATGGGTTGGATACATCTCACAGACTTGCCCTCTGCACACATACTGTCATTCATATTGCAGATGACCCCTTGCCCCCGATACTTGGGTTGCCATAATCGAATGTACTGATTCTTCTTCTTTCGGCTGCTCCCGTTAAGGGTCGCCACAGCGGATCATCTGTTTCCATTTCTTCCTGTCCTCTGCATCTTGCTCTGTCACACCAAGCACCTGCATGTCCTCTCTCACCACATCCATAAACCTTATCTTAGGCCTTCCACTTTTCCTGTTACCTGGCAGCTTCAGCCTTAGCATCTTTTTCCCAATATACTCTGCATCCCTACTCTGCACATGTCCAAACCAACGTAATCTTACCTCTCTGGCTTTGTCTCCAAACCTTCCAACCTGGGCTGACCCTCTAATATACTTATTCCTAATCCTGTCCACCCTTGTCATACCCAGTGCAAATCTTAACATCTTTAACTCTGCCACATCCAGCTCTGACACCTGCCTTTTTGTCAATGCCACTGTCTCCAACCCATACAACATAGCTGGTCTCACTACTACCCTCTTGTAGACCTTCCCTTTCACTCTTACTGGTACTTGTCTGTCACAAATCACTCCTGACACTCTTCTCCACCCACTCCATCCTGCCTGTACTCTCTTCTTCACCTCTCTTCCACACTCACCATTACTCTGAACTGTTGATCCCAAGTATTTAAACTCATCCACCTTTGCCACCTCTACTCCCTGCATCTTCACCATTCCTCTATCCTCCCTCTCATTCACAAGCATATATTCTGTCTTAGTCCTGCTGACCTTCATTCCTCTTCTCTCCAGAGCATATCTCCACCTCTCCAGGGTCTCCTCTACCTGTTCCCTACTCTCACTATAGATCACAATGTCATCTGCAAATATCATAGTCCACAGGGACTCCTGTCTGATCTTGTCTGTCAGCCTGTCCATCACCACTGCAAATAAGGGCTCAGAGCTGATCCTTGATGTAATCCCACGTCCACCTTAAACGCATCCGTTACTCCCACCGCAGACCTCACCGCTATCACACTACCCTCGTACATATCCTGTACCATTATTACATACTTCTCTGACACTCCTGACTTCCTCATACAGTACCACAACTCCTCTCTGGGCACCCTGTCATATGCTTTCTCTAAGTCCACAAAGACACAACGCAACTCCTTCTGACCTTCTCTGTACTACTCCATCAACACTCTCAGAGCAAACATTGCATCTGTAGTGCTCTTTCTGATAACGTTCATAAATGCAGGAACACACAAGGAAAAAATGTAGGCAACATTCCTAACAGCTTGCTACTGCAGTGTCTACCATTTCAGAAATATTACCATAAATATACAAAAATACTTATAAAATTCTTAACCAGATCATCAAAAAAGCTGAAGAACTCAAGGTGCATATAGTTTGCCCACCTCCTTTCTGTGGGTATAGTAATCCATACCTTAATGTGCAACAATATTGCCAATATTCTCTTGGCTCCACACAGCAGAAGGTTGGAGCCCTGACAAGACCCAGGGGTCGAAGTTTGATTAATATTCCAGACACTGCTGGAGCCAGGCAGGGTGGGAAAGGAATGGAAGGGTGTAGCCAGCTTGCCTCTCCAGGGGGTGGGAAGGACCAAGTGCACTGGGGGCATATATCATGCTTTGAGACTACCTTAGTAAAGGCCAGAGATACCACCACCTGGGCTTTGAGGGGTGGGGCAAGGCCACTGAAAGGAGCTTGCAAAAGTGAAGGGCTGTCCTGCATAGATGGTCCCATCACATGCCTCTCCTTGGCATCTAGCAGAGGTTGTGCTAGATGGGATCGGAATGTAAACACGAAAAATGACAATCACCCTTTGTGCCTTTCAAGATGATGGCACCTCCTGGTTGACTCTAAGCCTAGTGATTAGAAACGCATGGGGTGATTGACCAGGAGCAGGCTGAAGGTCGATAGGCAGTGGGAACAAACAGCCAAATAAATACTGCCAATATTCAGAACAGTCTGCTGCTGCCACAGCTACCATTTTTGATATACTGATTACTATTAATATGCAAAAATATTGCTAATATACATAACTGTAGGAACCAAAAAAATTATACAGCTGAATGTGTATACATCTGTCCCACTTCCTTCTGTGGGTAACATAACCCTAACTGGGTAGTGAAAAAGACTGGATGTAGCTAAAGCTGTACATTTCATAAGTTACTGATTACAGGTGTATATTATGGAAAATGTTAATTTCTAAACTGTATTTCACCAATCCCTGAAGAACTGAATGCTCATATTTTATTTGATTTTATCTATTTGCTTTTGTTGACTAGGTAAGTAGACTGGACCATGAACCCTTTCCAGCCATGGCCTGAGCCACATAAGCAAGGTCAATTTGAACATGCACAATAACAATTAAATAAAATGTACAAAATGTGAGGTGTAAAGTAGAGTACATGATTACACAGTACTAATACAACTGCAAACTTAAATATCAACATAGATTGCACAGGATTATATCTAGTATGTACAAGTCATGTTAACAAGCCATGCACACTATAAGTATACAATCAGAGAAAATAGACTGCAGGTGATACTGCTCGTTTTAAATTCTTTGGGAAATGTAAACAATTAATTAGAAGAAGTGACAATAACACTGTTAAACCTTTATCCGCCCCTCCACATTTTGTCAGGTTTTGTCCACGTTTTGCACTAAGAGGTTACGACATATGAATAGGGTTGCCAGCTGTCCGGTTTTTGACCGGACTGTCCGGTTTTCGGACAAATTGTCCGGTTACCAATTTAATTCAAAACCGGACATGTGAAGTCTGGGTTTTGTGCCACTGCCAAATTTGTTTTTACCGATGCAGTCTAGAAGAATTAATTTTACGTACGCATAGAAGTGCATTAGTCTGCACTTCCTGCCCTCCCCCTAATGGCTAACACTAATCCAGTCAGTGAATGACTTTCCAGTGCCTAACAGACAGCCCGTGAAAAAAACACTGACGCTATACATAATAAAAGCATGACCAAAATTGTCCCACATGCCTGCCCTTCGGAACCTCCCCCTTTCTCGCTCACGACAGTCAGTCTGCAGTCTTAAGAAGAGGGAACTCTAGCTACAAATAGAGACACTTTAAATGTTGCTTTTACAAACTTAGAAAAATGATAGCTGGATCCAGAACAAAAGGACGCTTGCGTTTTTTGTGTGATCATCTCATCTGGTAGGTACAGAAATGTTAGTCTGAAAAAAAGAATTGCTTTTTTGAAAATCTATTGTTGCCAGTCTAGAAATATTGCAGAAAAGTGGATACTGTCACTGCTAAGCACTTAAAAGTTAAACTCTGCATGGACGTGTATTGTTGCTTAACTGCTGGTTACATTAAACGGGTGACATGACATTAGAGCAAGAGAGTTTATTTCATGTTTGTTTGCTTCCTGTTTAGATATACGAGTTAGCAATTGCTTCAGTATGCTTCATCAGATCAGTCATTGCTGGCTGCTGCAGATTTCCCCAAGCACATGTTCTTTGCTTGTTGCCTTTACAGATGTCCAGATGCGCCACTTTTTTTAATACGAGATTTTGCAGCACCACCAGCCATACCGAGTGCATGTCTGAGCTTCACCTACCCAGGCTACCCCCAAGGCTCATGCACTTGTAAAATCCGAGCTGCTTTATCGTTTCCTATAACAGTAAGGATGTTTCAGCTTAAAAATAACAGGTTCATGCATCTTGTAGAGGGAACTTGGGAAATATTATCTGTCCTAAACTCTCAACATATTTGCTATTTTCCATGTCTTTTCATGGGAAACAGATACTTACTTCATATTAATTATTTGAACTACAAGAATGTACTGTAATTGTGGAAATTGTTTAGCATGGGAATTGATTATGTGCAACAGTCCGATTCCTGTTTGTTGAATGGGAATTTATTTAGAATACATTTTTTTAACTTGTAAACTAGCAGGAGATACTTACTGTCTTTGGTGTAATAAATGCCCAAAAATATATATAGGGGAAACTAAAAGAAAGGTAAAGAGAGTTTTTGGATTTGGGTGATATAAGAAGTTGTACGGGTAATAGTCCAGTGGCCCGTCACTTTATCTCACAACAACAGCATGAATTAACTAACAGATGTCAAATTTATGGTACTTGTGCAGAGTCCACAAAATTTGAGGGTAGATTTAAAGAGTTGGCTTCCATAAAAAGAGGTATATTTTAGTTTGAAATACCAGGCATGCATACCAAAAGGTTTAAATGCTGACAGTAATTGGATTTGGTTGCTTTTACAGAAGTTTTTTGAGATGGTATTATTGAATAAGTGATCATTTATTTAAAAATTTGTCCACCTGGAAAGCTTGCAATTGCAAGCCAATGCACCAATGAGTTTTAATGTTTTATGAATAAATGAAGTAAACCGGCTGAAAGCAGGCATCTGGAACAGAAAAAAAGAGGGCGTTTCCCATCTGCTGATGTCACAGTTATGTCAGAAAATGGGTGGAGCATAGAAGGGAGAAGGGGTGGGAAAGGGTGGAGTTATGGGTGATGCGAGGGGTGTGACCATAGTCCAGTTTTAGCCACAAAGAAAGATGGCAACCCTACATATGAACCCATTACATTTTCCATAAAAAGCATTGATAAATTCATGGAATGTACAACTCAGGCAGAGTCTTTCAATGATCTAACATGTCTGTGATCAAATTAATAAAGTAAGATCCATAGTGTGCACACCCACACAAACACACACATACTGGCAGGTATGCAAACAGATGCGTCAACCAATAAGGCTGTCAGATTTGGAAACAGCTTGACATAAAAATTCATTAAGTAAAACTAATTATGTTTTCAGCTATGTAACATTCCTTGATAAAAGATTTCCACAATGACTTTTTCTTTAGTACCTTTAAGAAGTAAATCTTGGGCATTTGCCATTATGTTTAAAAAAAAAATACATCATCAGCAGACAGAGTTTTCAGAAATGTGAAATTCATATGGTTGGGATCATATGACTGAGTTTTTGAAAAGCCAAAGCTTTTGAAAGGAGATCGCAGTACAGTGCAGTTCTGGACATTTACCTTTTCCTCACTGTAGTGTGATCTCGGAGTTGATATATATAATTTTCGAGGGGGACTTGCCCCCTGCAAAAACTTAAAAAAAAAGGTACATAGGTGGTTACTGGGCTATTGACCCAAATGTCTTTATAAGCCTAGCCGTGTATACTCAATATAATACTACAGAAACCCAATATAAAGGATCTTGCCAAAAGTTGAGAGCTTAGTTAGCAATGACTGCCAATATCTAGGAGGGTCATAGGTGAAATCCCCAGCAGGAATTTATGGTTTCCCATCCAGTCATCCAGGCTACGCTTAAACAGGATCATACAGGGGCTCTGTTTGATGTGAACTGGTAGCCCATTCCAGAGGAGTAGCAACCTCTGACAGACGTATCTCTCTTCAGCAGGTCCTATTTATGTCGCAGGTCAAATTAAGATCCCTAGAGCAGGCGACCATCGTCCCATTTGACTTGCAGATGTGCAGCATTTCCATTAGCTTTGTATCTAAGATTGCTCTGTAGGTCAGGCACAAGTTTCCTGTAAGCAGTCTGTACACTACTGAGTACAGTGACAGTGACTTCAGTCTGTCAGTGTAGGACATGTGCTGGAGTTCCAGAATTATCTTGGTTAGAAATCTCTGAGGTCTCTCAAGTTGCTGCAGGTGCCTGGTAAGATACACACCAAATGGAGAATTATACTCAATTACTGGTCTGATGAGGGTCAAGTACAGTGGAGTTATGACCTATTTCACTCGAGGCAATCCCTTTGCTAATGGTGTGTGTGACATAGAATGCTTTCCTTACCACAGCAGACACATGGTGGGCAAAGTTTAGGCTACAATCAACTTGCGTTCCCCAGTCTCTCACTACTGAATTGAAATGCAGAAGAGTTGCTGTTGTAGTCTTTCGGCTTTTCCCGGTAAGGGGTCGCCAGAGCGGAACTCCGGTCTGCTAATGATTGGAACTAGATTTTTACAAAATGCCACGGTGCCAGCTCGAAGCTCAGCCTTCAACGAAGGCATGCCCATTTACGCACGCATGCCTTTCAAACGCTATCCAACCGCAGGGAGGACATGCAGACTCCACACAGAAGGCACTCCCAAGCCCAGCCGAGAATCGAACGGGAGAACCTCTTGCTGTGAAGTAACAACGCTACCGCCGTACCAGATTATTACTTATATGATCGTCTGCAGGGATATCATTTTTAACGAAGGGGGGTGATAATGCATTTTTAGCATTGAGTTTGAATCCATGGCTTGGGCACCAATCACTGGTTTGTGCATGCCCCTCTTGAAGTATATTGACATCATTTGGGGATTCAATGACTGCACCTAATCTGCAGTTGTCAGCAAACTTAGTCTGCCACAGCCCCTCTGTTTTGGCTGAACTTCTGAGAAGTATATTCAAAACAATAGGGAGCCGGCACTGACCCCTATGGAACCCCACTGGTGACAGGTCTGCTGGTTGAGGGAAAGTCCCCAACTTTGACTGAGCGTGATCTGTCAGTGAGCTAGTTAGCAACCCAGCTGATGACATAATATTCAACAGGGAAGAGTTTATCAATGATGCCCGAATGTGGGATTGTGTCAAAGGCCTTGGCTAAGTCAAGGCAGGTTGCATGCACTGATCTGCCTTCATCTATGGCTCTAGTGACGTTTTCAAAGAAGTCCACCAGGTTTCACAGGTATGACCTGCCTTTGACAAAAACAAATTGTGTTGGATCAAGGGTTTGGAGATAACCTATATCCTTATTTATAAGTTCCATGATAAATCGTTCCATGGCCTTACAGATAAGGCTGGTTAAGCTTATGGGTCTGTAGTTCCCAGGATCTGTTGCTGTACCCCCTTTATGAAGGGGGGTGACAGTTGCCGTTTTCCATTCAGCAGAGACAAAACCAGTACTCAGGCTGTGGTGAAAGACTGTACCTAATAGCATTGCTAACTTATGCTTTAGACCACTTAAATAGCAGCCTGGGATGCCATCCGGTCCCAAAGAGGCTGTGTTTTTGGCCTTGGAGAGAGCATTAATGACTTGCTCCTTGGAGATGCAAGGTGGGGGAGATGCAGAGGGAATGCTTTCTGTAATGTTTGGAGAGGACAGGGGGTGACATTTTTGCCAAACCGGTCAGTTATAAGGTTAGCTATTTTCTCAGGATCAGTGTGTGTGTGATGCCATCCACAGCTAGTTCAGCACACATGTGGGATCTAACCTTTAGGTTACAGATATAGCTGCAGAATGCCTTATGGTTATCCTTAGCCATGGTTGCTACATTTGTTTCAAAGTTGCCCTTAAGAGTATTTTACAATTTGTCTTATTTGCTTGTTCAAGAGGAGGAAGGTATTCTACCAGTGCTGGGACCTCTCTTATTTTTAGACAGCAAACTTCTTCCTCTTGCTATACAACATATTAATGATAGATGTCCACCAGGGAGGCTGATTCTTTTTCTTTAGGATCTTGTTTTGATCCTATCAGGTACAGCAGTGTCAGGGCATTTGTGTATACCTTAGTATAGTTGTCAAGGCCATCTGTGGGAACAGGAGCTTGGAAATTATTTATGCCATCCCTTAGGAGGGTATAATTAGCTTTGGTGGATTTTTTTTAGACTGATTTCACCTAAGAGGGGTTCAGATGTTACAGATACTACAACTGCGACTAACGTGATCAGATTTAACCAATGAGGGTCCGATACTTGCGGTGGTACAACAGTTACCCATGGTGGCGACGACCAGATCAAAAATATTCGAGCCTCTTGTAGGGCTGCACATTATTTAGTCCAGGGAATTAGTGTTAACAAAATCCAGGAACCTTTGTGCAAGCATGGTGGTACTCGTATAAGTTTCCCAGTCAATGGATGGAAAGTTAAAATTGCCCATGAATAGAATGTCTGGTTGTAATTTGACTGACTCAAGTAAGTCCAAATAAGCAGATTGGGTATTTATCATGGTTCGATGAAGGAGGCCTATAACTAACGGTGGCTTGAAGGGTGGTCTTACCCACAGTCAGCTGAACTTGGAGCAACTCCATGGAGTTTTCCTGTCAGTCTACAGGTGTATTTATCTTTGATGAAGACAGATACTCTTCCTCCTTTGGTTCTCGCATGTTCATTTTGTGGTCTGAAAGTGTGCAAGGCATTGTAGCCTTGCAAGGCCAGAATACTCTCTGCAACCCTGAATTAAATTTCCAGAGAGAGCGCAGTTTCTGATTTAAACTCCTAGCGTTTATCAGCATAACCTTCAATTTATTTGTGAGGGATATTTTCATGTTGGAAATTTTGTTTTTGAGACTTTGCGTAAAAGAAGGCACTAAGGGGGAGGGCAAGTGCCTTAGCAAATAACTAAAAACCTAGAGGTGACAGGTGCACATAATTTCTGGCAAAGCAGTGTGGTCTATCAACCATATCATCAAAGGCTGACAGGAACTGAATCCCCTTAGGATGACACCAGAAACTAAGCCAATTTTTGAAGTCAATCATTTTTTGTTTATATTGTGGTGCTATTCTAAGTGAGGGCAGAATGCTGCTCAAGGCTAGGGACATAACTGCCTGGGACATATATTTAGAGAGCTCAATCAGGTCTTTCTTCATATGGTCCAGTGTGAGGTAGGTCTCAAGTCATTCACACCAATATGAACTATGATGGAGTCGTAACTGTACTTGCTGTTGAGAGACTTGAGTGGATGCGTGATCTGACAGATTTTTGTGGGGGTTTTTTTTCTGATGTTCGAGTTTTTGGAAACTCGATCATATGGTCCCGACCACATGAAGTTCGAGTTTCTGAAAACTTAATCATCTGATAGGGGTGTGTGTGTGTGTGTGTGTGTGTGTGTGTGTGTGTATGTATGTATGTGTGTATGTATATATATATATATATATATATATATATATATATATATATATATATATATATATATATATATATATATATGTATATATATATATATATATATATATAGATATATATATATATATATGGGTCCACTTCAAAGTACTGACTTTCAAAATACCTAAACTCAAAATACTGAGAACAAAATCTCTAAAGCTCAAAATACTGAAAACTCAAAACACTGAAAACACACAGGATACCAACACTGATTATATTCCAGCACAACTACATATTGAAACAAAACACAAACCATATTACTCTTCTCCAAGTACAATACAGAAACATATTACTCTTCTGCAAGTATAGGCAGGGGACAAGCCCCCATGCACCCCCCATGTGGTGGGCTGCGCCCCCACAACCCCTGCTACTTAAATATATCAACTCCAAGATTACACTTTTGTGCAGTGAAGACAACCTGAGGGACTGGAAGAGGTGTCTGCAGGAAAGATGACAAGTTGTAGAAGAAGAAATCCATATGCATCTGATTTTTTTTTTTATTAACTTTCCTGACCTAAATATAGAGTCCTTGCAAGCTAAAGTTAGGATGGATTACAGGATTTAATGTGATATAACATGGAAAAAACTAAAGATGAATTCAGAGATGCACAGTTTCTCATAAACCATTTAAAAGAATCCATTTCACTGTACGATCTAATGAAACAACATTTAATTCCTACAGTAATGTACTTCCACTCAATGCAATCAAAGTATACAGTGCATTATAGTTCTTCACGGCTTAATGCAAGAACCAGATACAAAGCCTCGCTGATTCATCAGAAAACCACAAATCTGAAGAGGAACATGGCAAAATCTTGGAATATTCTGCAAAAATTAGGGATAGGGGAAAGCCAAATTCAACCCACTCTATAACCCCACTTTCCTGTATGTGTGCTGGGAGGAAGATGCATGCATGTGCACAAAC
Organism: Protopterus annectens; assembly: GCF_019279795.1. Taxonomy (NCBI): domain Eukaryota; kingdom Metazoa; phylum Chordata; order Ceratodontiformes; family Protopteridae; genus Protopterus; species Protopterus annectens. The sequence continues at coordinate 1,909,140,175 of NC_056737.1, forward strand.
ACACATACACTAACTACAGTTAGTGTACACTTCAGATGCCCGCCTGCTATACAGCACAACCAGAGAGAGGCAGAAACACACACACACAAACGTGAAAAATGTGAATGTCAGCACCAGCTGCAATGCAATCATATTTTTTAGTGTCTTTACTCCACAATGCCCACCAGTAATCTGTCCTGCAAAGTGTTCTGGCCTTTTGGCTTCTGTATTAAGTAGTTTCATGGCAGCATTTGATAAAAATCTAGAAAAAATATCCCTAGGAAGTGACTTACTACAGAAATGTGCAGACCTTGTTGTAAGCACCAAAAAAAAAAAAAAATGCTATCACACCTCTGCTTCTCCCACATGGAGCAATGTGATTGGCTGCATATATCTGAGGCATACAGTTGGAGCCAAGAAAAAACACAAATACAGGACTATGTAGAGTATCACCAATGGATTTTGCAATGTATTTTTAATGCAGTTAAGGGTGTCTGTATTAAAAAAAAAAAGATTTGGTGAAACAGTTTAGGTGGCAATACAAGTCAGTTATGATGATTTATACTAGACGTATTGCAGCTTGTGATGAAAGACCCACACAAGAAAAGCACTAGGGTTTATGTTCACTTAATGCATTTTTCCCTCCAAAGTAAATGTGCTTTTTTATACCACTTACAAATCACACACTCGGATACACATAGAGCTTATGTACATTACTTTATGAGACAGTATAGGTTAAAGCTGCTGAAAAAAGGGATCTCTCCAGTTAAGAGAAGCATTCCTTCCCCCTCA
>NC_056737.1:1909141445-1909251382 GCF_019279795.1 Protopterus annectens
ATACAACCTACACATAAAAAACCACATATATGAAACCACATATATGAATATAAATCCTATAACAGAAAATAAGACATGCATCCTGTAAAAAATATTGTCATGTATAAAGCATATTATATAGATAAGCATAGATGGGGCACAGTAGTAAAATTAAAAGAACCAACGTAAAGCACATTTAATGTTAATATATTCATTCAGTCCTGGTGGTAAATCGGCTGCCAAAGTAAGTTGCCATTTGAGTTCTTTAACTTCCAAAAGAGTATCTGAGTCTCCAAAGAACACTGCAACTTGCTCCAGTACTAGGAAGTTAAATTTTTCAAACTGTCTGCATTTACTAGCATGGCGTGCTAAAGCATTATATGAATCCAAGGTTCTAATGGCTCTTGCATGTTCTTTAATACGATCAGAAAATTTCCGGCAGGTTTTGCCCACATAAAACGAAGAACAAGACCCACAAACAGCTGCATAGACAATATTAATGGAATGGCAGTCAAAATGCTGTCTGAATAAAACTTTGTAATTATTGTGAGGAAAAATAAAACAGACCCTACCTTAATATATTGGCAAGAGACACATGAACCACAACAGAACATACCAGGGGAATCATTATTGTTTACCACATTTTTCACAACCAACATAGGGTCCCTGTTTTCAAAAGCCATACGAAGTGTTCTAGCCCGTTTGTATGAAAACATCGGTGTAGTACCTAAAATATTAGTGAAGTTATCACCAGATCTGACAATATTCCAAGTTTTATTAATAATAGTTCGGATCGTCTCCATGTCTCTACTGATAGGTAACGGAAAACTAAGAGACCTGTCTGAAGTCACAGTAGAGTTGTTTGTTTTGGGAATATAGTGCTGGGTAGATTTAATTGCAAGACTAGGGGGGTTATCTATATTACTGTTTGTTCAGGATGCACTACTTATTTTATAGGTATGACAACTGGGCAATTTATGAAAGAATTAGGGGACACTTTTACATTATAAAAAAGAAAGATACTAAAATGCCCTCTTTATACATACTTTAGTGTGTGTAAAATATAAGTAGTTAATTTCTATTACAGAATAAGGATGTGTTGATTTTAGGAGAAGTGAATTTAAGAACTATTTAAGCCGAAAGAAGCCTTGTGGAAAATGAATCTGGCTACAGATAGATTTCATGGACTCAATGGAATGATAAATATTAAGTGTTTTTTTAAAAAGCAGAAGGTTTTTATATATATATATATATATATATATATATATATATATATATATATATATATATATACACACATATACATATATATATATATATATATATATAAAAATTAGTTTTTAAAAGATTTATAGTATTAGTATTTCACATTTTTATGTATTAATGAAAGATGTGTGTATCATTTGGTGTTAATTAGTGTAATTATTTGATTGGTTGATTGTTTCTATAAATTGGAGAGAATTTCTGAGTATTTTTATCCTTAAGAGACTAAACTGGTGAATAAAGGTTTTTGTATGCTAATTCCTGTGGTTGTTTTGCTAGTTGGCTGACTGTGATTTCTATAGTTCTTGGTTTTGGCTACCATCATTGGATTTTGCGGTACTTGTTTAGTTATTTTCAGAGTCAACCTCACAGTGTCTGTGCCAGCAAAGTGTATACTCTCAAAGACGGTAAAGATAAAGATGAAAAAGACACTTAGGTGATATCCAAAGCACTGACCTTAAGAGATCTGCATCTGAAGCAAATGAGATCATTTGGTACAAGCAGAGGGATTGTGGGTAAGAGGAGGAGCCCAAGTCTTGGATCCAAAGCCTGGCAGTGGCCAAAGTCAGATTAGATCAGATCTGAAATACTCATTTTTTGAAGACAGATGGAAGAGACAACACTGGATCTAGAGTTAAAACACAGCGTATGAGTCTGATTCAAAGAACAGCTTCCACAAGTACACCTCAGGCAGAGGAGTGACAGTGTGTTACAACATCCACAGGTATGGGCAAGGTGACATTGTTCACTTACTTCAATCCCTTCACAACCAACTTTGCCTACTGCCAGGTCTGGTAGCAAATACAGATAAGGCCTGCACTATGGTTCAGGCTTACAGCAAATATCCTTTAGATACAAAGCAAAGAGAAATTTCTCACATAAAATACAATATGACATCAAATATACAAGTGATATCCTGTCTTTAACTAAAATAGTAAAAAACAATTGGAAAATTCTACTATCAGATATGACGGTGTCAGAACTGATTAGTGATAAACCTTCTTTTAGGTATATGAATTGTCTGAACCTGAAAAGACTTATGTAAGGAAAAGCTTAATATCACATCTATTGACATTAGGTCACAGTGGAAAACAGGAACTTTCCCTTGTGGGAAATGCTCGCTCTGTGGGTTTATTATTAAGAGAACCAACACTAATGCCTTAGGTGTTGAGTTGAATACAAAATGTATGTTCTATGCAACTTGCACTACCAGAAATGTTATCTACCTAGCCACTTGTAACTTCTGTAACTGTTACTATGTGGGCTTAACTTAGAGATAGGATCTATAACCATATCTCACGAGATAAGAAGGAATAGCAATACTAATGCATTGGCTATACATTTGCAATACCCGCCCTGACACCACTTTGCCTTTCAAGTGCTACAAGTAGGGTGACCTTACTAACACTTTGGAAACCGGTGGATATTAAAGCTAAAGGCCCATATACCACCAGGCCTAAATACAGTTGTCAACATTCGACCTGTTTTATCAGGTCCTACTTGATTTTATTTTGCCAATATCAATATATATATCTCATTGATTAATAGAAGTTAACATCATATTAGTCAATATGTTGAAATGAATGGTTCTGGATATGACTATATTTATGAATTTGATGTATGAACTTTATGTTATAATCACATTTGATACATATTGTCCTGATCTCACTAGGTCTACTGCTTTTAACATTCAATTAGATAGTCTTACACCTTATTCTTACATTTTTATATGTTCTATCCCATATTAAACTTTGCTGTTACCTTAGTTACTACTAGTAACGCTATCATAGTTTTATTCTCTGCGATCATGTTTAATGCGAATTTTTATAATTTTCGTAATGCTTATGCTATTGGTGCAGAGTCCTTCTGCTATCTTGTTTTTTTAAACAGTATTATAGTCTCATTGACTCAGGTACATCAACCTTGTATAGGTCTGTTTGTATTCTGTTCTAAGTGAGAACACTTATAGAGAGTGTCTTTGGACATGTTTCCTTGCTTAAATAAAATAAAATGAATTATTGTATGTTTTATGCAATCAATTTTGAAAGACACGCTTCATGTCCATCTTCATTGTACACTAACTATTTGTTCGTTAGATACTAGTTAGTTGCTTATTATAGCGTGATTTGGTGGCAAATAATATGTTAGAAACTGTGTCTGTTAATATAATAACGGCGTTATTTTACATTTCATTTTTAATCTGATTATTATTATCATGATAATATACTTTATTAAAAATTAACAAAATTCTATTAATTAATTTGAAATTATATGATCGATGTAAAATTTTTTTTATATTTGTCATCATCTTCACTTTATAGTGATTTTTCACAAACATCTTGGCTTTATCACTAGCCATATATGAGCAATGTTTCCTGATCTATGAAGTTCTGGGCTAATGGTTTGTTAGCTCTCAATCATTTGATTGTGCTTGTTGTAGAATACAGCTTCCTGCAAGCGCTCATTGAAAATTTTACAAATTTTACTAATACCAAGATGGTTATGGTGTTAATATTTGATGTTATTTTACTTTTAAAGGACATCTAATCAATGAGCGTCAACATTATTTATGTTTTATAAACTTTATATTTGTGTTTTATTGCTACTTGTATTTAATCGAGTTTGACTGCTTGTGACATTACTGCTGAATCTTTATTTGTAATTTGGTTGTTTAACTAATGATTGTTTCAATTGTTCAATTGAAAGACAATGCATTGGTATAAAAGTATTCATTTGGTTTTGTAACTTGTAACCTGAGACAATAAATTCATTTTATTTTTAACTTTCGTGGTGGTTTCTACATTTCTTCAGTTTTGCTCATGCTTCTGATGGAGATGGCAGGGAGGATGGACATGTTCATTCTAGCGGAAGGAAGAGATGATCATGGGTTTCTGCAGCCATTTGGAAGAAGGAACAGGTCTAGGAGTGAGGGGTGGGTGTATGATTCACCAAGCCACTGATGGGTGAAAGCTTTCACTAAGTGCACAGGACTATGCACCAGTGTAGGGGAAAATGCTGAGACCACAAATTAGATGAGCAGAATGGGCTACACAGGGAAGGCATTAGGCTAATATATAAAATGTCCTCATTGCTAGGATTCTGCTGGAAATGCACACAATTATCATGGATGCTTAAACAGCAGCCCCCCAGGATGGTTCTTGCCCTAATAGCTCTTGGAAGATTATCACATTATGAGAACAAATAGGCTTAATCCTGACTGAGGGAGGCTTGATGTCGGCAAGGAAAAATAAGTTCTAGACACAATAACAGCAGACATGAACTGCAGCAAAAATGGACGTGGTGCCTCTCACTACAATACAAAATGTGTGGTCCTTAGATGCTCAAGAGTGTAGGCTGAAAAGCTGCTTTGGCAATTGACAATACTCCTGCAGCAAGAACATTCTGAAGTTGTCCTGACCTTCCCACTGCAAATCCATAATGTTTCATATCCTACACCTCACCAGCCATGACACAGCAGTACCTCTTCTGTATACGTCTAGCCTTATGGCAGAGAAGGATAAAGCCATTACAGCTGCCAAAATGACCTTTATTTGATCAGTTTCATGGGAGCTGGAGGGACTCCAATAAGCACATTTGTTATGTGTTTTACCACAAACCTTAGGCCAGAAATTCAGTCCAATGGATAGTAGAAACAGATACGTTTATTAAAACAAGAACAATTCAGTCTCCTAGTGCCTCAGCTTACAAAAGCCTTCACAAGAGTATACTGTTTTCTTAACCTGTTCATACTTGTATACTAACAATATTCATTAAACAATTAACCAATAAAATAATTAATTAAAACCAGCTATTTTTAAAGACATTTTACACAAAATATCTCCAGGTGAACTCTCTATCGAGTCCCCTGGGATATAATGTGTTGTACTTCAAAATTAAAGCAAATTATTTCCTTCTTAAACAATCTAATCCCCTCAGAAGTACTGAATTCACCATTTATCAGTTCCAGAACGGTAGCCTGCAATCCATCTGGGTCTCCATTATGGTACTTATTAAAATGTTCTGCCAAAGGGCTGAACTGTTTATTTTTCTTGATATCCCTGACATGTACTTTTAATCTAGCTGCAAAGCTTCTCTTGCTTTCTCCAATATAAAATAATTCACATGGACATTTAAGTCCATATATAATTCTTTCACTACCACAACTTTTGCCTTTTGCATCAAACTTTTTCCCATTGATTTTTGAAAAATTATTAACATACTAACTTACCAATTTCCACATGATTAACTACCACTAATATTAGGAATTTTGTCTCTTGTGACATCTGGTCTTTTAAACCCCCCATGCACCAAAAAATCCTTCAAACTTTTTCCTCTATTATAGGAAAAATTCAGCTGTACGTTTTCAAAAAAATCAACTTCATTCTTGATAAAAGACCAGTAATATTTAACTATATCCTTCACTTTATTAGAAAAAATGGTATATTTTGACACAAAGTATAAATGCTTTTCTTCACTTTTTACTATTTGTCTACTATAATTATTATTTTTTGGGTTCCTACATGCTTCCCCCTCATTACTCTAGAATATCCTCTCCATACATTCTCCTCTCCATAACTTCTTCGTATAAACATCTGAATAGTTTCATTAATTTCCTTTTCACACAACTGAATATCAGTACATAACCGCTTAATTCGGAGCAACTCCCCATATGGCACTGAGGGTATAGTATGGGGGGGGGTGACTACTGTCATACAGCATGTGATTCTGTTTTCCTAATTTCCTAAATATTTTGGTTTTAAGTTAACCATTCTTTTGCCCCTCAATTATTGTATCTAAATAATTTACACTACTGTCCTTCTGCAACCCATCAAATTGTACTCCAAATCTGTTTGCATGCAGATCTTGAATAAACTTTTAGACCTCATTATAACCTCCCCATACATAAAAATCAAATCATCAATGAATCTAAAGTAGTTAACTACATGTTCACTTAAAAATTTGTATCTATAAATGTATAGATTCTCAAAAAAAAAAAACCCTGTGAACAAATTAGCATATGTGGGGGAAAATGCTGCCCCCATTGCTGTTCCACATTTCTATTGAAATAAGTATCCATCAAATTCAAACATGCTATTTTCAAGACAAAATTGGGTCAATTCTACAATGTACTGAGTACTAGGACTGTCTCCTAAAAAAATTCCATAGCTTCAAGGCCATCTCTATGCTGAATGCTAGTGTACATGCTGACAACATCGACTACTGTAAAATACATTCCTTGTTCCCATTGTACTGTTCTAACCTTTTGTAAAAAGTCAAAGGTGTCCTTGATATATGAAGGCAATTGCACTACTGACTTTATTAAATAATGATGTCAAAAAAAGCAATGTTATGCGTAAAATAATTGCAAGTAGACACAATAGGGTGGCCAGTAGGTTTGGTCAAACTTTTGTGTATTTTTGGAATACAGAAGAATTTCACCATAGTACTATTCTTACTTTGAAACTTATACATGGCATCCTCCTGAGTAAAATAATTCAACCTAACTACCTTATGTATCAAATCATCATAATCTGTTTTAGCCTTTTGATAATCATTAAATTCTATTTTTCCCTATACCTTTTCATTACTTAAATGTTGGTTGCACATGTTCAGGTACTGTGTATAATGCAGTATCACTAATTTGCCTCCTTTGTCAGCTGGCTTAAACACAAGCTCCCTTCTTTTGCTTAAATCTTTCAGTGCTAGCCATTCTTTTTTAGTCATAGTGTACAAAATGTTATAAAATTCAAGACATTCTCTCTATAGCATAATTCAACATATTATGAAATTGTTCTATTTTTTTGGCACCTAAAAGGTGGAATGAACTTGCTTTTATACAAAACACCAGTAGTATCAAAATTACAGTAAGCATTTGTTTCCATGTCAGAGCAGCATGAAAAAAAGCTTTCCTCTCTACATACATTTTCCATTGTTACACTTTCTGTAACTTCTTTATCATGATAAAAATCCATTAAATGCAATTTACGAATAAGTTTGAAAATTTCCCCTTTAATTTCATATACCCTCGGAACAGCTGTGGGTATAAATTTCAAACCTTTCTCTAAAATTGACTTTTCTAAATCACTAATAACATATCCTGACAAGTTAACAACATATTCTAAGTCTTGACCAAATATATCCCTTTGAAGTCCCAATACATTACGTCCATTTACCTTATTTGTTTGCTCGAGCATTATGGCTGAACCCACACTGTGGCTCCTGCCATGTCCTTTTCTTATTCCCCTGTGGTTGCTACTGCTGTTCACGAAAATATCTGCTGAGGTACTTGGATGTACCTCAGCAGAAATCTGTGTGGTCCTTGGATGCTCAAGAGAGTAGGTTGAAAAGCTGCTTTGGCAACTGACGATGTTCCTGCAGCAAGAACATTTTGAAGTTGTCCTGACCTTCCCACCTCAAATCCATAATGTTTCACATCCTACACCTCACCAGACATGACATAGCAGTAACTTTTCTATGTAAGTCTAGCCTTACGGCATAGAAGGATAAAGCCATTACAGCTGCCAAAATAACCCTTGTTTGAGCAGTTTCATGGGAGCTGGAGGGACTCCACTAAACACATTTGTTATGTGCATCTGAGTTGAGCATCTTGTAAGAACAAGACACACACTTTTTAAAACTGGATGATTTATCTGACATCTTGTAAAAAGCCAAAAACTATGTATATAGCAAGCTTTTTTTTTTAGAAAAAAAAAAAAAAAAAAAACTAGAAACAGTTTAACACCCAAGACAAAGAACAAGGAAAAGGGTTCAGGAGAGGAGGTAAAAAGGATAGAAAAACTATTGTACTACAATGATTAAATGATAATGCATTAAAGTCCATCAAGAGCCAAAAAAGCTGACAAATAGAGTTATAACACATTAACTGGTCTGTAGTTTACTACTTCACTTAACCACCAAATTTTGTGAAGCCGAATCAAGTCTTTCCTTCTTCCAGACTTCTGGAGCTACCGATTCCTAGAATATTTACTACAGAGAGTGGCCACAGGCATGACTTATTTAACATACAGTTTCAGAATCTTAGGGCAGATACCAAAAGACTTTACTGATATGAGCACATTTGGTTTTAAGAATTAATTCAGAATTCTTTTTTCTGTGAATATACTTGTATCAAACTAATTACTGAGACTGAGTTTGGTCTCTCCACTGCCAGTTTCATGAATACAGAAAATAAACAGCTGTTAAATATCTTCATCCATTGCTATACCCCAAGCACTAAATACAGACACGTATTTTTATCTGAAGAAGTTTGATATTATTAGAATGAAAGCGCTTGTTTTATCATTGCGCGATGTCTATATTTAGTGCATGTAATAAATTACCCTTTTATTTTACCATTTCGCGTTGCCGTGGTGCGTTTTTGGTTTGTTTCAGTTTGCTGTGTTCTGTTGTTTGGTTCATCACTATACCCCATAGTTTCTTATCATGATCTATCTGTGGAATATTTTAGCATTATTCTACAGTTTTCAGCACTGTCATTGTGCTGACCGTGATTCCTGCTTGATTTGATAGTACTGTCAGCCTTGATCATTGTCACAGTTTTCTAAAACATTCATTGCCACCTCCTTTAAGGGCTAAAGAAGCTTTCAGTGCTACATTTTTGCATTGCTCTGCATCACACAAAGGTCTGTTAATTTCTTTTATGGCATATTTTACTGCCTTCCCAGATGTTGTCCTTCCACTCCAAACTACTGCCATCTAAAACTTTGACTGGCTGGCGAAATCACAAAGCATTTCAGTAATCAACGGTAGCAGTCCCCAACCTTTTTTGCACCAAGGATTGGTTTCATCTAAGACAATTTTCCACAGACCGGCCATTGCGCATGCATAATAAAGTGCATACCACTTATTTGTTTATTTGGCATATGTTTACCAGGGAGGCCCGAATGGACTAGAAGTCCATTTTCAGCCAAGACCCGGGGAGAAAATCTCCCAAGTATACTAAAAAGACAGCAGGCAATAATTACAAAACAAGTATTGTACATTCTGATTAAGAGAATAGCATTGATCTACTATGGTCGAGAGGTATGCAAACCTAATGGCAACCTTATTAACTTTCTAAGTTTATAAGAGCAATATTTAAAATCTGCCCCTATTACTTGGCTCTGTCCAGCATACCTTTCAATGTACAGATTTTCCCAGAATGCCCAGATTTTTGCCTCATATTTTTGGTCTGTTTCTCATAACATTATTTTCTGGCAAATCACTGGGGTCTGAAGTCAGAAAATAATGACAGATAGTTGAGTTTCAGATGCCATACCCTTCAGAAAATACATGCTAAAGCAAAAAAAGAAGTTATGTACTCACCATAGCGTTTCAGGTTTGTTGTCCATCTCGTCGTTCATTCTTACAATGATGGGTTCGAGTCTATTCTCGGCTCCAACTCGGCTGAATACATAGCTGAAAGACTCAAACTTGGCTCGTGGCAAGTAGGTATCCCATAATGCAGTGGTGTAATTCCCCAGATCTTGTTTGCTGCTACTAGAAGGAGAAACAAACTGAAACAAAGTACTCCTGAAGGTAATAAAAATGTCCACAAGGAGTCTTTGGAAGGGGGAAGGCAGGAGGGTTCGTAAGAATGAACGGCGAGATGGACAACAAACATGGAACGTTATGGTGAGTGCATAACTTCTTTATGTTATGTTATCTTGTCCTATCTCAACTTCATTCTTACAATGATGGGACAGTGTCTCTAGCACCTTTTCCCTGGGCAGCTCACAAGTGTACACCTTTAAGCACCGTGGAACCAAAGGAGGTCCTGTCCCTGGAGGCCAAATCCACTTTGTAATGTGTGATAAAAGTATGAGTGGACCAACTAGCTGCTGCACAAATATTATCCATAGGAATTCTGGCTTGAAAGGCAGAAGATGTAGCCATTGCTCTAGTGGAATGAGCTTTCACTTTGAATGGTAAATCTCTGTTATTTGAGGTACAGATGAATGTAATACAGTTTGAGAGCCAGTTGAAGAGAGTAGTTTTAGAAAATGAGCTACCTTTTTTTACATCAGAGAAGGATACGAATAACTGGTCAAATTTCTAAAATCTTTGGTCCTATACAAATAGAATCCGAGTTGTCTATATATGTCTAGTTGATGTAATTTCTATTCTGCCTTGTTGCTATGATTAGGAAAGAACACTAGAAGCTCAATAGATTGGATTTATGTTAGTTGGAGAAGAGACTTTGGGTAAAAATAATGGATTAGTTCGCAAGGATACCCTATCCTTATGAAATATCAAATATGGCAGTTTAATAGAAAGAGCTGATACTCTTCTGGCAGATGGTATAGACCCCAGAAAAATGGTCTTCCAGGAAAGGAATTTGAGGTCTGAAGATGATGAAGGCTCAAAAGGTGGTAATGTCAGGTGAGAGAGAACAAAATTTAAATCCCAAGGAGAAAGGGGTTCCTTAAAGGGAGGTCTTAATAAGGAGGCACCTTTCAAGAAGGCTCTGCACAACCTGTGTGACATTAAGTTCATGACAGACTCACCAAAGAGGAAATTTGATATTGCAGCGAGTTGTACCCTGATGGTTGCTGCAGCCGAACCTTGTTGGAGGAGTTCAGCCAAAAATTCCAAAATGGAATGGATGGGTGCAGAAAAGGGATCGATGTTCCTGTTTTGAGCCCTAAGGGAAAATCTTTTCCATTTGCTAGAATACAGTTTTCTAGTGGAAGCTTTATGGGAGGACATTATGAGTGAAATTCTGAAGCCTGACTAAGTTGGGAAGTGGAGCAGCCAATCTGTCAAATTTAGGGTGTGGAGAGAAGGATGAAGTGCACCTGACACATGTGTCAACAGGTCTGGAACTGGGTCTAGAGTCTAAGGCTTCTCCTGAAGATGAGGCCAAAGGAAGGGGAAACAAACTTGACGAGGCCAGTAAGGAACAATGAGAATTATCCTGCTTCCCAAGGACTGTGCTTTCTGAGTGACTCTGGGTATGAGAGGAAATAGAGGAAAGACATACAGAAGTCCCGAGGGCTACTCGAGAGCAAGTTCATCTCTCGGCGTCTCCTCTGGAGAGTGGATTAGGGTAAAGTAGTTGCTGCACTTGGCATTCATGGGAGTGGCAAAAAGATCGCAAGGCAGACCCCATGTTCGGAAAATCATTTCCACTACATTCTAATTGAGAGACCACTCGTGAGGCATTAAAATTGCCCTGCTCAGCTTGTCTGCTATAACGTTGGACTTCCCTGGAATGTGCATTATTAGAAAGAGATGGGAAGAAACTGCCCATTGCCAAACTCTTAGGGCCTCACAACAAAGGGGGTAAGATCTGGTTCCCCCTTGCTTGTTTATGTACCAAACCACAGACATATTGTCTAACTATCACAATAGTCCCTTGAGGTAGGGAGTCGTGAAGTGCTTGCAACGCAAGAAGCACTGCTCTCATCTCTAGGACATTTATATGCAAGTGAGCCTCGTGTTCTTGCCATGTACTTTGGACTTCTCTCCCCAGATAATGCCCCCCATGCTATCTGGGAAGCGTCCGTGGTCACCGGAGCTATGAGCTGGTGTGGAACAAAGGGTCTCCCTATGGTCACATGAGTGGAGTGTATCCACCATTTTAAGTCGTTCTTGCATGATTCCATTATTCTGATCGCATGACACATAGGAAGCTCTTGAGGTGACCATTGGGAGAACAACAGACATTGAAGGATCCTCATGTGCATTCTGGCAAGAGGAACCAGTGTTATTGTGGAAGCCATTGTTCCTAGTAATCTTAGAATTATCTTTGCTTTCACCTTGGCCTTGGGAAGGAGATAAAGTATCTGCTAGTGCTACAACTCTTTCTGTTGGAAGACATCATTCGAGAGTCTTTATTCGGAGGATAAACAGATGAGGATGTCTCTGAAAGTTCCTTCTTGGTGGCTGCTGCAACCACCATAGCATCTACAGGTACCCCCTTGGTGAGGAAATCCGTTCCCAAAGGAGCTGATAAGAATTTGTTTGGCCTCCGATGGACTGGTTCCCTTGTGTCAGGTGACTCCCACGCCTTTCCACTAACCAGGTCCATTAGCACATCGAAAGGCGAAGACATTCAGGAGGCTGAAGGTTGAGACCCAAAAGCCTTCAGGGTACACTGACTCCTCGTCAGAAGGGGTGGTGGCCTGCCAGCCCCCTCCCTACTTCAGCATCTCTAGAATATCTGCAAATGAGATATCATCAGAGGACGACCATGGGGACCCTTCTGACTCATCGAGGTCAGTGTCTGAATTGACGGACTCTACTGGAGAGTCCACGCGCTTCCTCTTGCAAGTTCTCTTCCGAGGTGGCTCCTCAGAAGGATATTCTGGGGAGGCCTCGGAAGAGAGGGTTTCACCCAATGGGGAATCCAGAGGCTCTGGATCTCTGCTGTCCTGTGGAATAGGTGGTGCCGAGACAGTAGCCGGTGCCTTGTGTGGATGAGTGCTAGCATCCTTCTGTGGCGCTGTATGGGTAGACAACACACTTCTCATCACCTCAAAGGCGGATCCTGCCAGCTTTGAAGACTCCCTCGGCTCCGAGTAGACAGATGAAGGCACTGGAACCAGCGAGATCGGACCCAAGGCCGATGTAGGAGCTGAGCTAACCAGGGCCGATGCTCCGAGGATAGGCTCGGCACCAAAGATGATCGGGGCCGAGAATCCCCCCCCCCCCGGGGCCAACCGGGGAACCCCGGCTCCCAGTCTCTCTGGACGGCATCAACAGTGTTGGAGCAGAAGTCAGCTTCATGAACACCGAAGGGGGTCTCGGAATCAACGGATCCACAGTAAGCGGTACCAAGGCTCTGAAGGTCCAGCTTGGCTCGGAGGAGGAACAACAGTGGGTACAATTGGGACAGTAGGCTCCGAGACCAAATGGAACGGAGCCGAGAATAATTTAGTTAGCGCCAGCAACTTTAAATGTCTGCACACCATCCGTTCCACGTCGTCAGATAAGCTCCTGGTGGACCTGGAAGATAGGGATGGAGAGCGAGACCTGTGCAGAATGGGAGATCTCAGTGTCAGAGAAACCGGTGAAATAAACATGGACCGGCTCTGAGAAGAGGTATCTTGTGGCTCCGAGGACTTTAGAACTGAAGAACCAGGCTTGTTAATTAGTATGACCTCTGACGGCTCCGCAGACTGTGAAGCCGAGGAAGTCGCCTTAGAAATTTTTGGTAACTTGACTGACGGCTCCGACGGAGCCGATGTTGCAGGTGATTGTCTCATCTGGGATTTTTCTTTTTAGAAGAGGAAGAAGAACTGTGGATAGCTTCCTCAAACGTTGGCTTTAAGAGGCCATTAAGGATCGATTTGTTTCTCCTTTCTTGAAGAACTCTTGCACTGAAAGAATAACAAAACGTACAACCCTCTTGTAGATGAATTGCTCCAAGGCAATACACACATATGACAAGTCTGTCTGTGATGGACATTTTTTTTGTGAAAATTTCTGGCATTTTTTAAAGCCCGAAGGCTTATTTTCCCTCTCTTTTGGGTCTTTAGACATGATAAGATGAGACCACTTGAAAACAACAAGAAAGTTTTAACTACTGAACTACTAAAGCTAAACCGAGGGAGGAGACATAAGGGAGAAAAACAGGGCCTCTAACTCGAATGGCCCTATTTCCCAGACAAAACAACAAACTAACTACAAGCTCTCTAACTTAAACGAGCTACTACTAAACTAAGACAGACACAACAACCACCACTACAAGGGATACAGTTAGGCCTACGAAGCAACGGCCAAAGGGAATAAGGCTATAACTATTTAACTATAATGCAAGAAAAGGCAAAACAATTTAGATATGACTAAATACTAAGCTATCTATTATAAAACAGAACATTATTACAGGAAATCTAAAGAAAATTTTTCACAACTTGGCCACGGCCAAGATGAGCGCATCCAACCTCGTAAAGCAGCAAACAAGATCTGGGGAATGACACCAATGCATTATGGGATACCTACTTGCCACAAGCTAAGTTTGAGTCTTTCAGCTACGTATTCGGCTGAGTTGGAGCCGAGGATCGACCCATCATTGTAAGAATGAAGGTGAGATAGGACAACATAACATCCTGTATTTCTATCTACTTTCTAAGTTTGTGAGAGCAGTACTTAAGTGTCCCAGTTTTTGGGCCTTTGTCCCCTCATTATTTTTGGCTTTGTCCAGATTTCTTGCTCTAAGAGGTTGAGCAGTACGATCCAGATTTATTGTACGAGATGTTGAGTGGTATGGTCGAGAGGTACGCAAACCTCATTGCTGCTACTGCCAGGGATCACTTTTATGCTTCACTCTGTCTCTCTCTCTCTCACACACACACACACAGACTCTTCTACTTTCATGTACGCTTTCACTCACACACGCAGACAGAAACACACACACACACTTTTTTCGATTTCCTTGACTTTTATTTTACACTCGCTAAACAACAAAAGCGCTGCTTATCAAGTGTAAAATAACGGCTCGATCGATCTCAATCTCTCATAAATACATAGTCTCTTCTTTCACACATACACACATTCTGCTTTTGTGCATGCATTCACTCACACATGCAGACAGACACAAACACACATACATACACACATTCACATTTTCGTTTCACTCCATGCCTGGCAGCCCAGCACCAAATGATCCACGGCCCAGTGGTTGGGGACTACTGATCTGCAGTAGTGAAATTTTATTTTTGGTATGGTTTGACTACAGATACATTCAATGGGTTTGACTACAGATACATTCAATGGGTTTGTCACTTTTTCCAAAATTATTACCAAAATTCCCAGTTTAAGATCCTCCTCCTCCTCCACTTCAGAGAACTGCAGCAAAGCTTTTTTTTTCCAGAGTACGTTTCAGCACAAACTGTTGAAAACCTGCTTCATGAAGGGTGTCAAACAGCATTCTAGTCTTGTATACAGTTGTCTGAGTACTCTATATAACATCTGACCCATTCAGATCCCAGGGCAAGTACGGTCTTATCCTGTGCTGTTATCCTAGCTATTCCTTCTATTAATGCCTTGTCAGTTTCCAGCCCTTGTAAAGGTGTCCATAAACTATTTCTGTATAAACACAAGTATTCTTACTAGTCTGAAAGTTGAATCACAATGTTCTGACTCCATTACTAATGTCGGTAGCTACTCTAAAATTGCTCTCTCTACTGGATGATGGGAAAACCTGCTGTGCTGGCATCTCAGTTACAGTTCTCAATATATTGTGTTTCTGTGGCTGCCACTATATTCAAGCAATGTATGTTTATCAAGGTTACAATAGCAAGGAAATTTTTGCACAAACTATGGGCATTTGAGTGCACTACCCCCAATTTCACATATCACTGCTTTTATTTTTGTTCTCTCCTTTTGCCTATCTTTACTACAGCTACCTGCAAACTCACATTATTTTTCTAATTTCAGTGCCTTTTGCATTTTTCCACCATGACACCCATGCAGGCTGGCAGTTTAGTGCAGAGGATTAGTATTTTGATGTGCTAATGAGCCTAACCATTTAGTGTTTGTTTTCAGACACTCAGATTCCATGTCTCCACTGAGCGACTAAGCAAGTCACTTAACTAGAGACCTTGACATTAACAGCTGTCCAACCATATGCTGAAGTTCATAGCATAAAATACTTTAATCTCATCCATTCTATGCAATGGAAGAGCACCACAGAATATCACTGTGTTTGCAACTTGTACAAGATCACTACACTAGGATGCAAACTCCTTCACAATTCTTATCCCTAGAGGAGTGAAGGCATGTAAGCTCACTTGGTTGATGCAATGCTACCACAGTCAAAGGATTCATTCACTTATCCCTGTCATTTTGCAAGCCATACATCTGGTCTTCATGTCTCTTCCCACCCTAGTTCTAAATTTATACTGAACCCATCCTGCAAACAAAAATGTTCCCTTCTCTTTTGGGACCAGAAGCCAAATGAATCTGTTTCCTTCTCATCTGGAGCCAAATGTCATTCTTCTGTGGTCCTCCTTTGAAAAGGGTCACAACAATATCCTTAGCTTCCTCTTGTGATGTACCCTCTTAAGAGTCAGTGTGTGCCAAGGCAGCATGAGAAGTGCAGGAACATATGCTTGAAGGCATGTGCCTTTATTCCAGGCCCCTATTAAGTGACTGAATGCTCAGATGAGCAAACAGAGGAATATTGAGCCAGGACAGTTGAAAACCCACAACATAGAAGACTATGGGCTTTCTAATGTGCAGGATCATGACACAGTATGGATTGGGGTACTGTGCCTGGCTTCTTTCCCCACTGTGGTATGACCTCAGAGTTGGCATATATAATTAGCAGGGGAATGGGGGGGGGGGGGGGTACAAGTGGGCTTGCTACCCTGCAAAAAAAAAAAAACAGGTGTTGTGCAAGTCCTTTTGTCTTCAATGGTTTGGGATTTTGACCTTCCTGACTCAATATTCTGTTGTTCGCTCATATGTGTGTTCAGTTATGTAATATAGATCTTTATCTCACTAGCCTTCCCTTAAAAAAAGCCCATTCCTGGCTCCTTAAAAAACAGCAGTGGGGAATTTATAGATACAGGGACAGAACAGGCAGTTTTTCCTAAACCTGGTCATCTCTGGCCATGGATGAATCCCATTCCCTCCAAGACAAGACAGGTGCCTACAGGTGAAGAAACAATGCATCTTCTAGAATGTATTACAATAAACTTTTGCTCAGTAACATTTGTTCCAGTATTTTTTGCTTTAAGATACCTTAATGTTACTTTGTTGCAGGCAACTTTATTTTTTTTACTCACAGTGTTTGTCTAATGAATCTTCTGTGGTCCTACATGTATGTGGCCACTGATATAAAAGGTTTAAAAAAATAAGCTAAAAAGAAGCTGCATCTAGTTCAGTCTGTCAACAACAGAACTTCACCCAGAAAATGAAACAAAGCTTACATATTTCATTTCTTATCTTTACCTTTTATGCTGCATTAACCCCTTCCACGATACACAAGAAGCTACTATCTGTTATACCCTAAAATTGTTTGATGATGGTCGCCATATTAAAATTATTTTCTTTTTCACTCTCCATTTCTCCACAGCAGTACTGTCTCCAAGACATGATACATTCCTGAATGCGTAATTATAAGTTCTTTATCTCAGCATTCATTTAAAATATCACCATTGCTGTTAATCAAGGCCTGCTATGAGTGTTCCTGGAAAGACTGCCAATCAGAGCCAGATCCAGCACTAGGTGACCAATACAGTCACCTAGAGCCCACTGGCTGTCCAGGGGATTATTTTCTTTTTAATTAAAAAAACAAAATAGTATGTATTTTTAAAGGGCATTTTTCTTTAAGAATCTCTTTGCATCCATTCGCACATGCCTTGCATCTGTGCAACATGTTTACTTCTTTGTCTTCCAAGGGTGCAGAATTTAAAGACAGGAAGCTGACTGGACTGCGGACCAAGGATGGACAAGTAAGAGGTATGCGGACCACAGATGGACAAGTAAGAGGTAGGTGTGTGTGTGTGCGCGTATACGTAAAAGTGGTACGTAGGTAGGGGTGTGTGTTTGTGTTAGAGGTAGGTAGGGGGGTGTGTGTGTATATGTAAGAGATAATATAACCAGGTGGGTGTGTAAGAGGTAGATAGCTAGTTGTAATGTGTATATACAGCAGGTAGATGGGTGGGTGTGTGCATATGAGAGATAGATATGTGTATGTGTGTGTGTGTGTGTGTGTGTGTGTGTGTGTGTGTGTGTGTGTGTGTGTATAAGAGATAGATGTTTGTGTGTGTGTTTATATATACATATATAAGAGATAGATGTTTGTTTGTGTGTGTGTGTGTATGTATGTAAGAGGCAGATGTGTATGTGTGCGTTTAACAGGTAGACAGATAGGTGTGTGTGTAAGAGGTAGGTATGTAGCATACCTCTCAACTATCCAGATTTTTGCCATATATTTTTGTTTGTTCCTCATAAAATTTGCGATTTTCTGGAAAATCATTGAAGACTGAAGTTACTAAATAAAGACAGATATTTGAGTTTCAGACTTCATATCATTTGGAAAAATGCATATTAACACAAATTCTGTTAAGCTAGCAAGCTTCTAAGTTCATGAGAACAATATCTAAAATCTGTCCCTATTTATTTTAGGCTTTGTCCAGATTTCTTGCTCTAAGAAGTCAAGAAGTACATGGAGTGTTTGTAAGTGAAATGCCCTAGTTAGGGATAACAGGTGGTTAGTAATTTGCTCAGGCTCAAACCCTGCACCTTAGTTACAGGGAAAAAGAGCTTGAATCTTCTAACTACCAAGCTGCATTTTTCAAGGAACTGAGTTTCAGGTTAAGCTTTTTTCAAGGAATTGATTTCAAATGTATTTTCAAGGAATTGTGCACTGCAAGGGAACAGAAGTTTACTGCTGCTCATGCTAAGTCTGCTTACAATATGCAACTGTTTTGTTTAGCAAATGTAATCACTATTGTGCTATAAAGTTAAAAAGCAGTGTTAGATGCAGAAGGCTGTAAGTTCTACTCCCACAGCATGCAGATAGACTGCTGATACTATGCTTTACTTTAAGGGGGGGTGCTGCAGTTCTGAGTATGTCCTCCTTTGGATGAGATGCCTAGTAACTATGAACCTGTTATCAGTTTGCAATCCATTCCCTATTACAATATTACCAGCCTACTATTTTATTTTTAATGTAACATAGGCAGTCCTGAGTATGTCCTCGTTTGGATGAGATGCTTAGTAACTATGAACCTGTTGTCAGTTTGCAATCCATTCCCTATTGCAACATTACCAGCCTATTTTATTTTTAATGTAACATAGGCAATTTTCTTTAAGGGCAGCAGGCACTGAATTTGTAGATGAAACGCTGAAATAATTTTTTTTGCTAGCAGCAACCTCTTCATTAGTTACAGATCTCTTTAACGTAGAATTCTTCATATGACTTACTTCTGCTGAGATTGTGCATACAGACTGATATCAGTGGATTGTAATGACGGAAGTCTGAGTGGCCTTTCATGGTTGAAATATTCTGAATTGGGAAGTTTTGCCATTATTGTTTCATACGTTTTGTTTCATTGCTTACTGGAAAACTGTTCAAAACACGCTCTAACAAGTGGTGCTGGGTTATACAAGGAATATAATTTAATACAATCAGGAAGGTGAATCAAAGAACTCTTGCATGTTTGCATGGTCCTAAAAAGTGTGTGTAAGAGGCCTATTATTTGAAACAGCCCAAAGGTAAACTTAATACACCACTGGACAGATGCATTTTCTTTGAATATAGGTTTCAATGCATGTGAGAAGTTTTAATGCCAAGTCTGTTTTCATTGTAAGACTGTATTGCTTTGTTCAGCAAATGTCCATCAGTATTTGTGCTATTGCGCTATAAAATTTGAAATTAAAGTTTTAAATTAAATCCAAATATCTGTAATCACTGTAGAAGTAAAGCAGAAAACAGTATGGACACTTAGAGGTATGAACAGTGTTTACAGTAACTGTGGAGAAATAGCCAAGTAATGGGACACTGAAATGACTGGGGGGGTGATCCACCGCCCTGCCTAGGGCCCCATTTGACCTTGATCAGGCACTGCTGCCACTATTTCTTTTTAACACACTCACTGTGATGTGTGTTGCAAACAAGCTGATAAATAACCTCAAAAGGCAGATCTCAAAAACCTCCCACACAAAGTAGCTAAATAGAACCTTCTTTCAAGCCTTTCACTCAAAGTTAAAGGTTGCTTTCTACGTCTTACCTCATCCCTCAGTCTCTTGCTAAGGTGTGATGTGATATGTCTTTACCTTGGCTGTTCTGTTCAGCCATCTGTTACTGACATCTCACACTGTAAACCTGGCTTGGCATGTCCCTTCAGCTTTCAAGAGTATTATACCGCGGTGGTACAGCGGTAGCGTTGTTGCCTCACTGCAAGAGGTTCTCCTGTTCAATTCTCGGCTGCAGTGCCTTCTATGTGGAGTCTGCATGTCCTCTCCGTGGTCGAGGGGCCTCCAAAAGACATGCGTGAATGGGTGTGCCTTCGCTAAAGGTTGGGCATCGGGCTGGCAACTCGGCACCATCAAAATCTACTGCCAATCATTAGCGGACTGGAGTTCCGCTGTGGCGACCCCTAACTGGGAAAAGCTGAAAAGACAAACAATTTCTGGACTAGAGGCCCATGCATGTCAAGCAGTCAGAGACAAATTCCTAAACAAAATCATACAAGGTTTCAAATGCAAAAACATGGTGAGATGTCAGTTGCCTGTTTTTGCTTATTACTGGAACTGGAAAACTATGAAGTAAGCAATGAGGGTTACTGCAGGGAGAACCTTAAAGATGAGGCAAACGGAAAGAGAGGATTAGTTCATATCACAAGATATAATACATCAGTACAGACATTCCTGAAAAGGTGTTGTCAAACACGATTCACAATGGCTGCCATTCTGAGAAGAAACTATACATTTCAGATGAAAAGTGTGGAGAAGCAAAGCTCTGGAGTGAAACAATGTGCACTCTTTTGACAGATAACTAAATGAAACACTGCCTGTAGATCCTTACAATTACTAGTACGAATTAATGCCATTTAACCTCTTCAGCCTTCCTGCAAGTCAAGATGCAAAAATGACAGCAAGGCCAGACAAAACTGAGATGCCACGACTCAGCTAAGATAGGATTAGTAAAATATAAACAATGAAACATAAATACAACCAGGCAAACCCACAGACATGGATAAACATGTTTACAAATCAACATCAGACTGAACCAGTTCTGTTTCATCTTTCATATTCAGAACAGTTCTTTAATGTTTTAATCATGTTCCAGCAAGGAAATGCAACAGTCACCATGGAAATGTAAACAAGAGAGACTTACATATTTTTAAAGACATTTGGCCAATACGGCCATGATTTTTAGCCCCAAGTAAGACATTTGCTCAGGCTTCTGTTACTCTGTTTAGTGGTTCCCCACACAAAAGCCTTATGAAAAATCTTTTAAAGTTTTCTCCATGGAAATTGACTTAAATTAAAATCATACTAAATAAACACATGTACACTGATGAGGGAATTTAAAAACTGAAACTCTTCTAATTTCACTGCCTGATAAGTGTGGGAATGACCAATACAATCTGCAAACCATTACTGAGCCTGTCAGGATCTGACTATAAACTTTCAATACTGCTGCACTTTTTTCAAATAAAAAACAGATTTGAACCCAAATGTTACAAAGAACAATTCTACTTGTGTTAAAATAAAAAGTTGGACTTCAAAGCTGTTTTAACAATGTAAATACATTGGAGGCAGACCTCTCATTCTGCACAAAATAAAAATAGGAACAAAGGTCCTTGAAAAGTAGGTACATGCAACCAAAAATCCGAACATCTAATTTGTATAAAATTTCATCACCAAATAGCATTAACTTTTCCCACTTTCAGTAGTAAAGTGAGATACTACTCAGACATATATTTAAAAAACAGAGAATGGCAAAACATATGAAAAAATGCAAGCACATTATCAGTGAGAGTATAAAATCTGTAAACTTTAATAAACTGTATTGCGAAATTAACAAAATAATTTCTTTTTGCTTCTGAAAAAGGGAGATCCAAGACGTATCTTCTTGATTTAAATTATTGGTGCCACTGGTATGTTGGTCATGTAGTGTGATTTTCTGTGTACTAGACATCTTCAAAAATCACGTGTGATGTGGGAGATTTAGAAGATTGTGTGAAGGGGTAAATCGAGCCTGAAAAGAGGGAAATACTTGGAAAATACATACAGCATGTGGAGGGGTAAATCAGGGCTGAAAATAGGAACATTACTCCAAAATAGGGACAAATGAAGGCCTGATTAAAGAACAATACATAAATCACTTAATCCTCCCCTCCTCATCCCAAAACCCACTATCAGCAATAGATAGTGTCTTGCAAACCTGGTCCTATCTGACTGGAGTGATATTTATTCTAAAATATCACAGGATCTCTTCCGGAGGACCCAGTCACTTCAATGTATACTGAATCTTAACTCTTGCCTCAAAAGCATGCTAACCCAAAGAATGGTTGTAAATCAGGCCTTCTTTGCCCATCAAAGCTATCCACTTCTCAGAACCCACAAAACCAGTATAAAATGTATTAAAACGACAACCCATTCTGTTCTTTCCAGTCTTTTAGTTCATATTAATTTAATTCAAGCCTTCTTAAATGCAAGCACCTGTATTCCCCCTTACAATATTCACTAGAATGCATTTAAATAATTAACCCCTCTTTCTGTCAATAAGGACTTTCTAATGCCCTCCTTAATTTTAACGCTTCAGTTTCACAGAATGTCCCTTACTGTTGAGCACTTTTTTGTTACGCAGTAATAATTGTGATGCAGGCCATGCAATAATTTAACTGCCCTGTTTGCTCTAGTAGGCTGTATATATGTGAATCTATGACAAGTGCTCACAAAGATTCAAAAGAAAACAATCTGTTTTTCTGCAGGGGACAAGCCCTCTCATCCCCCAGGCCTTCTGCTTATTATATATACCGACCTTGAGATCACACTACAGTGGAGAAAGGGCAGATTCCCCAATCCCTACTTTAATGAGAGCTTGTGTAGCTAAATACCTGCAACATTTGATATGTTCATTATCTATCAAAATTAGCAAGGTTCCGGAGATACGGACACATGCTCGACTAGCATATGTCCGAATCACAAAACATCAAACACACATACACGAAAGCGCTTAACATCGACAAGAGCTTCCGTGTATGTGTGCCTGTTTCGTAGATCAGACTACAGTGCAGGCAAGGGAAAATTCCCTTTTCCCCACTGTAGTGTGATCTCGGC
The DNA here is from genome assembly GCF_019279795.1 of Protopterus annectens. Lineage (NCBI taxonomy): Eukaryota > Metazoa > Chordata > Ceratodontiformes > Protopteridae > Protopterus > Protopterus annectens. Next base: position 1,909,164,435 of record NC_056737.1, read on the forward strand.
ATGAGAATAATAAAGTAGGGGGGTGTGGGGGGTGAATCCCCCCTGCAGAAACGTAGATTTTTTTTTTTTTGAACTACACATACACGGAAGCGCTTTTTGATGTTAAGCGCTTTCGTGTATGTGTGTTCGATGTTTTGTGATTCGGGCATATGCTAGTCGAACATGTGTTCTAGACCTATATATATATATATATATATATATATATATATATATATATATATATAAATATCTAGGGCATAAATCAAAGAGAGACATGCTAAGAAACAACATCAAAGTGAGATGGGAAAGAGAAAGGCTGGTGCATCAGTGAAACAGGATGTTAGAAAGTTATTAAAATAAGGAAATAACTGTCATAGGTAAATGGGATCACGACCAGACTCATCGAATAATGCACAGATGGTGGCTTACACCCAAGAAACTGGTGAAAGAGGGAAAGACAGACTAAATGCTGGAGATGTGGGATAGAGGATGCAGGAATGATTCATATTGTACTGGGGGTACAGCTGGACAACTAGGGCATAAAATGGATCATCAGAAATATGGACAGAAATATTTCACAAAAAAGAAAAAAAAACACAAGCTGAGTCTTCAAATGGGGATTAAAGATCAACAAGAAATATGGAAAGAAAAAAGTAAAATATAAGAAAATTAGATATGGAAGAGGAGGGTATTTTAGCCCCCACCTTGGAAAAAATAGGCACAGTAACAGATGTACAAAAAATTCATAATTGGTGCCTACTGGATGAAGAGTCATGTAGATCAACTGCTTTAGGCATCAACTATAGTATGCAGTATCCCCTAGTCAGCAGAATACAGAATGTGAGCTGCATCTGGGATTGCCACTTGACAGTGTAAATATTTACGTTGAAAGGTGACACTAAAAAAGCTACGAGTATTTGCCACTACTAACTGGGCTAAGGACGTAACCTACTTCAAACCAGATCAGGGACCCATGTTAAAGGTGGGAAGAGGTCTTGTACCTTCATTTGCCAGTGTGTGCCTGCCATAAAGCCCGATAATCCTCGGTCAATAAGCTACTGACCAGCCAATGTTTAGTTGCCTAACCTGGGTTACCTAGGATACCTCTTGTTGCGAAAAAGCTGGTCACAAATCCAATTAACATGCCAAAAATGAACTAAGGACTACTATGAATACAGGTCTACTGACAATATAGAGTTTGGAAGTGGAAGACATGAGAGTAAGGAGGAGACTGGATATCCTGGGTATCCAAGAGACATGGTAGAATGGCAATGTAGCCAACTCAACTGACTGGGGATCCACAGTCTAAGGCTTAGGGGTAGGACAAACTAGAAATGGTGTAGGAACTGTAGTGAGAGTCTCATGAGAACAGTGAAGGATGTCATCATAATCAGTGACAGATTCATGGCAATTGGACTCCAGTGTAAAGATAAAGCAGTCTTCATAATCTTGGTCTATGTCTCACAACAGGTAAAGACAGCATTCAGGTAGCAGTTGCGGGACCACCCAGAAAAACCTGAGTTGGTGATGATAGTGGGGGACCTGCATGTTTACATTGGGACAGACAGAAAAGGATATCAGTACTGTGTGGATCCATGTGGATGGGGCAACAGGAATAAAGGCCAATCTAGATCTCTGTTGAGTAAATGAGTTAATGGTGGCCACTAAATGTTTTGCCAAGAGAGACCATCACATGATCACATGCAGGAGTGGTCAGCATGCACTCAACTAGACGTTTAGTAAGGAATGGACAATGGGACAAATTAAGAAGTTATGTACTCACCATAACGTTCCATCTCACTTTCATTCTTTACTGATGGGTTTGGAGCCGATCCATTGGCTCAGATACGGACGTTTGCAAAGCTCAAGGTTTACCAGTAGCTTGAGACCAAGCCCCTTATCCCATGATGCACTGCTGGAATTACCTCAGATCTTGTTTGCTGCGTGTACTATATCCATGTAACAGAGTTACCCTCCCACAGATAGGAAGAAGAATTGAGTAACCAGGATGAGACCAGCCTCTAGGTCCACTATCAGCCAGGTGGGGGATGGAGGGAGGGACGTAAGAATGAAGTCGAGATGGAACAACTCACATGGAACGCTATGGTGAGTACATAACTTCTTAATGTGAAGTTGTTCGATCTTGCTGTTCATTCTTTACTGATGGGTAGCACTCCTAGCCCCCTAAATCTTGGGTGGCTCACGGGAGTACATTCTTCAGGACCGTAGACCCAAAGGAAGCTCTGTCCCTGGAGGCCTTATAAATTTTGTAATGAGTGATAAAGGTATGAAGTTTAGATCAAGTGGCAGCAGCACAAATATTATCAAGGGGCAATTTGGCTTGGAATGCAGAAGATGTAGAAACTGCCCTGGTAGAATGAGCTTTAGTCTTGTGTAGTAAGGGCATATTAGCAGCTGAATAAACAAAGGTGATACAATCAGACAGCCATTTAGAAAGCACTGTTTTAGCAACTGGTCTACCTTTTCTGGTTTCAGAGAAAGATACAAAGAGCTGGTTTGATTTTCTAACTTCTTTTGTTCTGTCCAAATAATATCTGAGCTGTCTGTGAACGTCAACTTTGTGCAGCATGTACTCAAGTTTAGTGGAATGGTTAGGGAAAAAGACTGGCAACTCAATGACTTGGTTGATATCAGATTCCAAACAAACTTTGGGCAAAAAGGATGGGTTGGTCCTAAGAGATACTCTATCAACATGAAAAACCAAACGAGGGCGGCTGATAGATAAGGCTTGAAGTTCTAACACTCTGCGGGCAGAAGTAATAGCCACCAGAAATATGGTTTTCCATGACAAAAACTTGATATCACAAGAAAATGCTGGTTCAAACAGAGAAAGAATTATATGAGATAGCATAAAGTTCAGATTCCAAGGAGAATAAAGAGTTTTCACTGGAGGCCTCATGTGAAAGGTACCTTTGAGAAAGGCCTTGGACAACTTGTGGGACATAATGTTTACCCCGTCAACTCCAAGATGAAAGTTAGATATAACAGCCAATTGGACCCGAACTGTAGCAGCTGCAGCTCCTTTATTAAAGATCAATGTCAAGAATTCAAATATGGATGACAAGGGGGCTTGATAAGGATCAATGTTTTGCTTAGAGCCGCATATGGAAAACCTCTTCCACTTACTAAGATATAATCCTCTGGTGGAAAGTTTATAGGAAGACAAGAGGATCTGCCTTGTCTCATTAGAAAGGTTATAAAGCCTGGCTATGAGGGGAACTGGAGCAGCCAAGCTGTAAGCCTCAGTGACTGCAAGGAAGGATGGAGGTCCCCCGACGGATGTGTCAGAAGGTTCGGGAACTGGGTCCAGAATCCATGGATCCTCCAACAGATGATGATGAAAAAATGGGAACCAAATATGCTGAGGCCAATGAGGGGCTACAAGAATGATGGTCCTTCCCAGCGTCTTTGCTTTCTGCAGAAGTCTGAGTATTAGCGGGATTGGAGTTAATGCATAAAGTAGACCCGGGGGCCAATTGTGTATGAGTGCGTCTCTTGGGAGTTCTCCCAGAGGGGGAATCAGGGCAAAGTAGCTTCTGCATTTTGTGTTTATGTGACTGGCAAAAAGATTGCAGCAAGGCTGGCCCCATTTGCGGAAAATCCTGTCCGCAATCTCTTGTTTGAGGGACCACTCGTGAGGCAATAAGATTGCCCTGCTAAGTTTGTCTGCAATCACGTTGGATCTTCCCGGGATGTGCATTGCCAACAGAAAGCACTGGGAGGAGACAGCCCACTGCCAAACTCTACGAGCTTCTTGGCAAAGGGGGTAAGACTTGGTCCCACCATGCTTGTTCAAGTACCAGACCACTGACATATTGTCTGTCTGAATTGCAATTGTCCCTAGAGTCCTGGAAGTACTGCAACGCCAGAAGTACTGCTCTCATCTCCAGGACATTGATATGCAGGTGTGACTCTTGATCTGTCCATGTGCCTTGAGCAGTCTTTCCCTGAAAATGCCCCCCCCCCCCCAATCAGGGAAACGTCCATGGTCACAGTGGCTACTGGAGGGGGCAGTACAAAGAGGCGTCCTATGGTCACATGAAGAGATGTCAACCACCACTGGAGATCTCTCTTGCAAGAGTTCATAATTACAATCATGTGATTCATTGGGAGTTCCTGATAAGACCATTGAGTGAAGAGAAGCCATTGAAGAATCCACATGTGCATCCTTGTTAATGGTATGGCCAAGATCGCTGCCCCCATCAAACCCAATACTTTTAAAACTTCTGCGGCTGGTGCTCTGTCCTTTGTCACCAATGAGCGGACATGCTGGCGAAGAAGAAAGACCCCCTTGATTGGCAGTCATAGAGTGGTGGTTGAAGTGTCTAACTCTGTCCTATAAAGATGATATGCTGCAATGCCGACAAGGCAGACTTTTCTGAGTTGACTGTAATGCCTAATAATTGCAGAGTGTCAGAGTGTATTCCCTTCCCTGAATCAGTTGATGCCTGGTGGTGGAGGTAAGGAGCCAATCATCAATGTACGGAAACACCTGGAATCCTAGACGCCTCAGGTGAGCCAGGACCACTGCCATGGATTTGGTGAACACTCTGGGGGCTGTACCGAGACCAAAGGGCAGGGCTAGAAATTGATAATGATTGGCTCCCAGCCAGAAATGCAGATGATCTCTGGATGGCCTGGCCATTTTGATGTGGTAGTACGCATCCTTGAGATCTATCGAGCACATCCAACTGTTTCTCCCTAAAAAGGGAAGTATGGGCTGTAGCGTGACCATCCAGAACTTCTCTTTTTTCACAAATTGATTGAGTCTGCTGGGGTCCAAAATAGGTCTCCAGTCCCCTGTTTTCTTTGGAACCAAAAAGAATCTTGAGTAAGTTCCGAATCCTGTTTTGTCTGCTGGACTGGCTGGAAGACTCTTTTTCTAGCAACTTGTGGACCTCTATAGTTGCTTGTTCCCTGTAACTGGGTGGAACATCAGGGATTCTCCTTGCAGGTGTGGGTGGAGTGGAGAACGGTATGAAATACCCACTGGAAATAATACTCTGTATCCAGCTGTCGTTTGTTATATTTTGCCAGGCGTCTGGGTACAAAGATAAGTGACCCCCGACCACCTCCAAAGCAGGACAGTCGGGCCTCCTTTCAGGAGCGCTAATAGGGTTGACCAGAGAAGTGATCTCTGTCACTCTGGTGTTGCGGACCCCCTCTGCCACAAGGGTGGCATCTTCCATTATTTCCCCCTCCTCTGCCCCTAGAGGGGGGTTCACCACGTGTGTCCTGAAAGGCTCCTTGGCCTTTTTGGAACCACATTTTCCCTACCCTTTGGCCTTTGGGGTAAGGTCAAATGGACTCCAACGGCAGACAGAGTCTTTCCCTCCTGTTCACACCTGGTCAGAGTTTCCTTCACTTTAGGCCCAAAGAGAAATGAGCCATCAAAAGGGGTGTTCAAGAATAAAGACTTAAAGGGCTCTGAGAAGGAACACAAGCACACCAAGGAATGTCTTCTGAGAGCAATTCCTGTACCCGCTGCCCTACTCGTCCCATCAGCTGCATATAGGAGACGCATGGAGAAGCTCACAATGGAATTTAGGGTAGCAAGCTGGGCGGCAACTTTATCTGAAGCCCCTGCAGCTACAGTACCCTGAAGAGTATCTCCCAACTCCTTAAGGAGATCTCTTTGCAGTCTGGTGAAATGGGTCAAACAGTTCAGGGATCGGAGTGTACAAGTCGCTGAACTAAACATGCGTTTCCCATATCAATCCATGATCTTGGACTCTCTGTTAGGAGGATGGATCGACGAAGTCTCAGACATTTCCTTCTTGGTGGCCACCGCCACCACCATGGCATCAACAGGGACTCCTTTGGATACAAAAGATATATCCACAGGGGCAGAAATGAACTTGTTAGGCCTCCAAGGAACAGGTTCCATGGACTCTGGTGACTCCCACGTCCTCCGAGAGACCAGCTGCATGAGCTCATCGAAGGGCGGAGACACCCAAGAGGTGGAAGGTTGAGACCCGAAAGCCTTCAGGAGAACTGACTCATCCTCAGTAGGGCTTTTGGACTGCCAATCACCCCTCTGCCGAAGGATCTCAAGTATCTCCGCAAAGGAAACATCCTCAGAGGGGCATCGTGGGGACCCTTCTGACTCATCCAAGTCAGTGTCAGATGTCAAAGACTCCTAAGGGGTGTCCACGTGTCTCCTTTTACACAATCTCTTCCTGGGGACCTCCTCAATGGGAGCCTCTGGGGAGGTCTCGGAAGAGCAAGGGGCGCCCTCTGGGGCTACCTGAGGCTCAGAGTCTCTACGCTGGGCCTGGACGATGGCGGCAGAAGCGGACACATGCACTTTGGGGAAGAAAAGGCCAGACCTGGCATAGAGGATGTCTTTGGAGACAAGGCTCTCCTCATGGCTTCGAAGGCATCACAGCTCCGATGTGGAGGAGCAGACAGACCCAAAGGAACCGCCAGCCCCTCCCCGTTCTGAGCCAGAAGTAGGAGCCGAGCTCATTCGAGCCAAGGCCCTGAGAGGAAGAGTCGGCACCAAGTCGGTGCGACTATCCTCCCCAGACCAGACAGGAGAGTGTCGGCTTCTAGAGTCCCGGTCGTGCCGAGGACGTCAGAGTAGATAGAACCGATGACACCGGAGCAGGTCTTGGCTCCAAAGGCTCCACGATCAGCAGGTCAGCCCCCTCTGGCTCCAAAGGTCCAGTACGGCTCGGAGGAGGAGCAGTCAAATCCTGGGTGGTGGCCTTCGGTTCCGAAGCTAGGGTCAGAGCTGACAACAATTTAGCAAGGCTTGGTGTCCATAAGAGCTTCTGCATATCCAAATCTGAGAAGCTGACAGAACACCTAGAGGAGTGCACCTATGATGCCGATTGAAAGAGTGGAGATGCAGGTCTTTCAGATACCTGCTCCAGAATGGAGAGACACTCGGCTCAGAGAGCTGTGGAGCCGATGCCCCGGAATCCTCCATTTTATTTCGACTTTTTTGACTCTCTAGAAACCTTGGAGTCTACTGAAGATTCCGAAGACTTGCTGGCTCCATGCTGGTCACTCAAAGCTTCAGCAAAAGGATCCTTCAGCAAGCCTCGATCAACAAGCTTCCTTTTCCTCTCCAATAAAACCCTCAAGGAAAAGGAGTGGCAAATGCTGCAGTACTCCTGCAAATGCACAGCACCTAAACAACAAACACACTGAACCTGCACATCAGTCGTAGATATCTTTTGCCCGCAGTCTGGACATTTCTTGAATTCAGACTTTGGGTGTTTGTCCTTCCTCTCAGACATATCCACAGAAAAAAATGCTTCAGGCTTAACACTAGAAAAAGAGTCACACAAGCCTAAATACAGCCTAAAGTTAGTCAGTAATTATTACAAACAAAAACCACACCTAGGCTCAAGATAAAAAGCCTAAACAACAGTGTTAACTAGAAACCTAAACAACAGTGTTAACTAGAACAATCGAAAACACACACTCTAGCAATGGCCCAAGAGAAAAAGGGGGCCAACTCTGGCTAAATATGTCTAACTATAACTCTATACCTATATTATTAGGAAACAACCAGGCTGAACACAAGGCCACTACAACTAAGCTAACTATTCAAACACACAAAGGGTAAGGGATCTCATAGAAGACTACAGAACTAAGACTAATCTAATGAAGAATTTGAAAAAATTTAGATAAACTTGCGAAAAAAGCATTTTTTTGTAGAAAATTGGCTCGAGCAAATTGGAACCACTGAGATCTGTGCCGTGGCAAACCAGATCTGAGGTAATTCCAGCAGTGCATCATGGGATAAGAGACTTGGTCTTGAGCTACTGGTAAACCTTGAGCTTTGCAAACGGCCGTATCGGAGCTGATGGATCGGCTCTGAACCCATCAGTAAAGAATAAATGGCGAGATTGAACAACTTCACATTCAGAGAACTGCAATGTCATCTCCAGTAAAGTAGTTGGCCCCTAGCATAAATCATTTGTGGCTACAACCAACTGTAACCAGTAGTATGAGAAGGTAATGTTGAAGTGAATGAAAACTGTTAAAATGAAAACACATATTTGTACTGTATGAAAATAACAAAAGAACGGTATTGTTTATTTTCCTTTATGCGTACGTACCTCTTAAAATGTCATGTTTAATAAAGAAGTGTAAAAAAAAAAAAAGACAAGACAGACAGACCAGGCTGAAAACCTGAAATCTGACTTGATTAAAAGTACTAGAATTCAAGGGAATAGTCAGGGATTTCGCATCTCACAAACAAAAGAAAACAGGTGAAGCTAAAGAAGAAGAATGGCAGTTTCTGAAAACAGCATATACGAAGACAATAGAAGAGATATGTAGCTGCACCAGGTATAGAAATAAGACACACAAGGAAATTCAGTGGTGGAATGCAAAAGTCCAAAAAGTTATATTATGGTTTGACAGTCAATGTATTTTTTTCAGTATAGCAGTTCCCTGATCACATTTTAGTTGAATGAACTGCCTCAGAGGCACACACACACACAGATTTTATGTCGATCGTCAGTACATTGAAATGCAGTTTTCCACTGTGCATTCTTCGAAAATATATCAAATACTAAAGATCAAACATCATGCTGCCCTCAACGATCTATAATTCATTACGGCAGGCGGTGTTATGTATCCTAATGCTATTTTGACATTTCCGTGTTTTGGGGCATAAAAGTCTGCTGTTAGCATGGAGGTGTGTACATAAATTGGATGTGGATATGTGTCTGCACTCCTCTTTCATGTAGTACTTATTTGGTGATTTGTATAGCACAGCAAGTACATATTTCATTAGTAAGTTTTAAATTTTCTTTGTAGCGCATATGTTAGTGAAAATGCAATGTTCTACTTCTTCAGACAGAGTGCAGGATGGATGTCACACAGGAAAGATTTGTACCTGGTGTAATTGGTAATATGTATGAGGCAGGTGTGTCTCAAAAGGGGAAACAACTGTTAAGCGTGGATGGATATCAGTACAACCTTGAAAAAACATTGCTGGCAGATGTCACTGGTGCTGTATGAAAAAACTGAAAGACAAATGCAGAGGGAGATGTGTGATGGAAATGGTAAAAAATATGCATAGGTTATGAAAGACTACGATGCATAACCATGCCCCTGATATGAAATGTTAAAAGTAAAGGAAACCATCAAAACACGAGCGGAGACTTCACTGGAAGATCCATGTAAAACAGTCTCCGAGATTTTGGCAGAAACATCAACGGCAGTAGTTAATGCTCTTCCGAACATGTTTGTATTAAAGTGCGAATAGAGTGAGGCAGAGAAAAAGACAGGCTATGTATTCCGACATGCATTCTCTGACTGAACTAAGGCTGGCACATTTGCCTATTAAGAATGGTCAGTTTACAGTGGAACATACTGGCACAACATCCTCGGAAGGTAATTGTGTTATAATGACCATGAAATCAAATTTATGAATCCTGTGCTCCTCTGAATATATACTAGTGGACAGAACTTTCCCCATACGTACTACAGAATGTAAACAGGTGTGCTCTATTCACTGTCCTCTGCAAGGTACTACCTTTCGTAAGATTATACCTGCAGTGTACAGAATTCTTCCATCCAAAACAGGGGACTGCTACAATATATTTTGGAAGTGTGTACTATGTATTTGTGCACGTTTTGAACTTTGGTTATGACTGCGTATGGTTCTTAGTGACTTTGAAAAAGGTGCAGTTAATGCAATACAACAAAACTTACCTGACAGTGTTGCAAAGAGGTGCTGGTTCCACCTCTGTCAAGTAATATAGAGGCAGATACAAAAGCAACATTTGGCGTCTGATTTTGGCAATGATATGCAGTTTGCATTTGCTTGCCCTGACAACATTCTTGACACACCAAGTGATATTGAAGCAGATATGGCTCCATTTGGCAGGCAATTATGCACTTTTTTCAAGGAAAACCACGTTATAGGGAGACTGAGGAGGTAAAGAATACATGGATCAGCTAAAGAGAAGCTGCCTCCCCTGTTCGAGGTAACCTTCTGGAACCAGTGAGATGCGTGCATCCTTGGATACCCTAGGAGCCAAAATGCTGTAGAAGGATGGCATAGGCATTGTGCAGTTTACTAGGTAAACAGAGAATACATATGTTAGACATCCTTCATGCCATCCAATTGGAGCAGACTAGAGTTGAAGACCTAAAAAGTAGGGCTATGGGATGTTTTCCATCCTCTCCAAAGGGATGGCATTTAGTGGACAGAGAGGTAAATTTTGACAAATTACTGTGATGTCAAGAAGAATTTAGTATCCGTGGGTTTATGGCACTTATTGCTCAGTACTGCTCTTTTTAATGTTGCTACTTGAGACACATGCCTATTCTTGATAGTCATACACTTCACATCGTGAATGTTAAATACGGTACTGAGATATGAAATGCCATATCTCAAAGCCGTACATGCACGTTGCTGGTGTAACTTTTGGATAGTGTAGAATACATCTTCCAAGGACGGGAAATATGGTGATGGAGTGTGCCAAAAATCACTACAGGGCAAAGGTTTACAGCACAGCACTGAACTGCAGAAATCAACAGCCATGCAATACATACCATCTCTTACAGTAGATGTTCATCTGCAACTTACTCTTTACATTTTGGAGGTACCAAGAGGTGTTTGATTATACCATAGCAGTGCATGTCAACATGTGGCTTTAACGTCTGAAGGGCAATGTTGAAAAACAGCTTTTGCTAGGTTATGTTCGTTTTCGATATTATGCCCTTCTGATGTTACGGAAATTGTGATTTAAATTCATGCACTTGATTATTTGCTTACAGTGCATTCAAAGTTTCAGTAGTAAACTATATATTAGTAGCGTAGTGTAGTGGTTCTCACCAAACAGTAGAACTGCAAATAATAATGTAAATTATATATGTATCTGCAAACAGTGGTGTAAATAGTGTGATATTTCTTTAACAGTAGTCAATGTTTTGCTAAATTTTACCTGCTGTTTTAAGGACAGGTAGCTACCTTTCTGTGATAACAGATGGTTTATTTAATGATTTGTTTGATGTACTACAAAGAGAGGACTGAAGACAACCCAGGCAGATATCATTAGCCCTTTATGAAAGGGGGCTCTAGGGGAGAAAATCAATGAGAATGAAGAAAGCCTTTGGAGGTAAAACTATAAATCATTCCTGCCAAGACTGAGCTAAATGTATTTGCTGTACATTTAATTAAAGTACACAATTTATTTTCTTTTTTTCAGTACCTGCCTTATTTGCACTTTTATGTAATAAAATGAACTACATTTATAAAGACAGAAGGGCTCAGTTGCACTTATTCTTCATTTTAGTGGACTGTGGAGAGCATTTTGGCCCAAGCTACTAATACTAAAGTCCTGAAACCTATTGCTCCTAAACAAAGTGCAATCCTTCCTAAAAAGGTGGGGGCAGTCCTATGGTGTACTGGGGACTTTCTCTGTATCTGTGTGTCAAGATGATCATAGTGCATGATACTACAGACTACAGTAACCTCAGATGAAGGGATAGTCACAGTAGCCAAGTTAAAGGTTACCCAAAGGACAATGCCACCCTTGAAATATATCTTTGAGAAAGACCGTCAGATGCAATGTACTACCTCCTAGAGGAATGCCCACCAGGAGAGATTGGATTGAGCTAAATGTACCAGGATCTCACCAGGTCAATTAACTTGAAAACCAGTGACACCCACCATGGATGCAAAAGGGACTGGTTACCAGGACTATGAGAAAGTATAAAATGTTTTATTTGCCAGAGCTGGTACTACCTCAGAAGCACAGGTTTCACAGCTGGACATTCTCAATACAAAATATTAAGGTCATAATTGTGTACCAAAGTATATTACTAATGAAATAATAACAAAATTATAGCAATTAACAAATGTAAAAGGTCTTTATCGACTGTTTAAGTAAATGGCTGTGTCAAACTAACCTTACAGTCTATTAAATTCTGTTGTGTTAATAGAAAGACTGTTCTGCTATGAAACCACACACAAGTCTTAACAGTCCAGACCAGCCAAAAATTAACAGCGGCAGGCATACTTTGTTTTACATGCAGAAAAGAGAGAAACATAACTAGATTTTGTATTAGTGGTAACACTGTTAGACCAGTAAAAAATATAACCTCTGAAAAGCATGCTACTAATGATATTATGCCTTTAAAATGTGCTGAAGTATCTTCTAGAAATGTTGAAACTGCATTATGTTATATTTCAACTGTCAGATTAATAACAGAATTCTTCATGACAAAACAGAACTGGTACGCATTAACAGTGATGGCAATAGGGGGCGTGGCCAAGATGGTGAACTACTAGCAGCACAGAGTTTTTGCTCTGCTTTCTGTTATTTTTTCTGACGGGATTTTATTATACAAATTCAACAAAACATATTTTCTTATATATTCTGAACCTTATATCCAAACTTGGATACATTTTTTGAAAGAAAAATCAAGTTTATATTTTTCTTTGACTTTTTCCTGTCAGACGTTTTACTGACTGTTTTGACAAAATGAGCCACTCAAAAGTGAACTCTCAAGAAAAGTCAGTGAAAAAGGAACTACAATCTATTTTAGACAGTATCCAGGAACTTTCTGTTAAATTGGATAAACATGAGATCAAAATGAACTACAAAAAAGATGACTGCAGAGAACAAATGGACATGTTAAATGAAGTTTTAAAACAACGAGCTGCACAGATCTCATCAGTAGATGATGCAGCAAATGATTTAGACGGGAGAATTTCAGAAAATGAAAATCATACAGAATTCATCCTAAAACAAAATACATTGTTTATGGAGAAAATAGATTTAGAAAGTAGATCTAGGAAAAATAATATAAGGATATATGGAATTCCAGAGGAGGAAGGTTACAATACGTGACAATTCTTGAATAACTGGTTACTCAAAACTTTAAACTTGCCAGAAGCTCTTTCTTTTGGCACTGAGGGAGCTCGTAGGTCTCACTCATCTTTGTCAATGAAGAAAAACCCTCCTGCTCCCGGACCTGCTACTGAAATCTGTGTGGGCAAATTCTCCAATAAAAATAAAGGAAAATAAAGGAGAATACTGTCAGGTTTGACAATGACTATACTACATCTGTTAAGACAAAAAGGAAACCCTGTATCCTATTCTTAGAAAGCTTAAAGAAACTAAACATTAAATCACAGCTATTCTTTCCAGCTAGAATTAGGATTTTCTTACCCAATGGACAAAAAACTTAATGCACTGGAACATGCCTTGGATTTTCCTCAGGAAAAAAGAAAAGTACAGTTTTGTACCTACCATAAATGTAGATGTTCGAAGATCCACATTGCTGCAGTCCTGACATATGGGGTAGTCCGCTGTCCTCGGTCGGCCCGAATACCAAAGTATTAGGCTGACGTTGGTCATGGGCGCTCAGATCTGACATCAGAGCGTCAGGGTATTAAAGCGCATGACCGACGTCATATCCTCAGTCTTTTCTTGCCCCAGATGTCAGAAGGCCCTAAAAAGAAAGGCCACAGCCAAAAATAGAACACTTCCCAAAAGGCATGTCCAAATAACAGCTACCACCCAAACCATACAACCATTCCAAACTACAGAGGGGAAGGAGGGAGGGTAAATTGGACTGCAGCAATGTGGATCTTCGAACATCTACATTTATGGTAGGTACAAACTGTACTATGTTCTTCATCTCACATTGCTGCAGTCCTGACATATGGGTAGAATCCCAAAGCAGAGGTAAAGGGAGGCTGGCAAAATCATAAAGCGTTGGGAGCTGCCAAAATGCCCTGTAAGATTGCAGTGGCAAATCCAGCCCTAGATTTGGAATAAAGAGGAAGATGGTAATGTTTAGAAAAAGTATGCACTGAACTCCAAGTAGCTGCTTCCAAAATATCTTTAGTAGCTACTCCCCTTAAAAAAGCGGTAGAAGTGGCAGTAGCCCTAGTGGAGTGAGGTCTGATTCCAGCCGGAATCTCCTTACCATGATGAGAATAACAAAAAGCAATACAAAGACCAATCCCACTTAGAAATAGTTTGTTTTGAAACAGGTTTCCCCTGAGAACCCAAAGCAAAAGAAACAAACAACTGCTGAGACTGTCTGAACCCTTTAGTCTTGCTCAAATAATAACGCAACTGCCTGTGAATATCCAAAGTGTGCAAAATTTTCTCCCCTTTATTTTGGGGATCTGCATAAAAAGTAGGCAAATGAATTGATTGGTTCAAGGCCACATTTGAAACCACTTTAGGCATAAAAGTAGGGTTAGTACGCAGAGATACCCTATCCTTATGAAAAATTAGGAAGGGTTCAACTGCCATAAGAGCCTGTAATTCAGAAACCCTTCTAGCAGACGTAATGGCCAACAAAAAAGCAGTCTTCCAAGTCAAAAACTGTAACTCAGCAGTAGCTGCAGGTTCAAAAGGAGGTAAAGTAAGTTTTTCCAACACAAAATTGAGATCCCAGGCAGGAGTAGGAGCTCTACGTGGGGGTCTTATGTTCTTTGCCCCTCTAAGAAATTGCTTAAACAAAGGATGAGAGAATAATGGTGGGTCACAGTCATAGTGAGCAGAAATGGTTGCAGCATGAACTTTAATAGAGGAGAAAGACAAACCCTTGTCTAATAATTCTGTAAGATATAGAAGAGAAACACTTAAATCAGGCCTGGAAACATCAAAGCTCTTTGTTTTGCTCCAAATTAAAAATCTCCTCCATTTATCAGCATAAACTTTCCTTGTACTAGGCCTTCTGGCCTCCAAAATAACATTCAAAACTTGTTGTGGAAGCTGCGACCTACCAGGTTCTAGAACAGAATATGCCAGGCTGTTAGATGCAGGGACTGAATCCTGACATTGAGGAAATGATTGCCCTCCTGAGACAAAAGGTGCGGAATCGAAGGCAAAGGCCATGGAGGCTCCCATACTAAACTCCTCAGCAGAGGGTACCAGTGCTGTCGAGGCCAATCTGGAGCTATTAGAATCATGGAGGGCTTGTCTTGTCTGACCTTCAAGAGTACCTTGGGGAGGAGAGGCAGAGGCGGAAAGGCATAGACGTGAAGATTGCTCCAACTGAATAATAGAGCATCCACTTTCCAAGCTGAGGGATGAAACATTTTTGTGCAAAACTTTGGCAACTGGAAATTTAGTGGAGAAGCGAACAGATCTATGTCTGGAGTTCCCCATATCACTGTCAATTTTCGAAACACATGAGGATCCAATTTCCACTCGTGGGGATCCACTATCTGTCTGCTCAAAACATCTGCTAAGGAGTTCTGTGCTCCTGGTAGAAACCTTGCCTGAAGATTGAGGTGTAAACTGAGAGCAGTCTCCCACAAAATCATTGCTTGCCTGCAAAGAGGGTACGAATGGGTTCCCCCTTGCTTGTTGATGTACCACATGACAGTTGTGTTGTCTGTTTGAATCAACACTTGCCCTGGGTGAAGTAAATCCTTGAAAGCCATCAAGGCAAATTGGACTGCTAACATCTCCTTCAAGTTGATATGTAAATGTTGAAGTCTGGCAGGCCACGTGTCTTGAACCCATTTTCCATTGAGGTGTGCTCCCCAAGCCTTGTCCGAGGCATCTGTCGTTAAAATCTGACTCTCCTCTGGTCGGGTCACAGAGAGTCCCTTGTTTAGGTGACATTCCTGAGCCCTCCACAAAAATTCCTTTTGAATGCAAGGTATTATTTGAATGACAGTGTCCAGATCTTGGCAGTGTTGTGTCCATACATTTTTGAGGTACCATTGTAGCTTCCTCATATGCAGTTTGGCATTGGGAAGCACCAGAATACAAGATGCCATGAACCCCAAGGCTTGAAGGACTGTCCTTGCAGTCAGCCTGGACTGTAGAGACAATTGATGGAAGTAAAGTGTAAGGTTCTTTTGCTTGTCCGGGGTCAAAAAGGCCATCTGGGAAGCTGTATTCAGTCTCACACCCAGAAAGCACATTTCTTGAGAGGGTACTAGACTGGACTTTGTTTCGTTCACAGAATACCCTAGGCACCTTAACACTGCCATCACATACTGTAGATGATGAAGAAGTTTGTACTTGTCTTGAGCAAGAATCAGGCAATCGTCCAAATAAGGATAAATTTGTATTCCTCTTAACCGTAAGAAGGCTATCACTGGAGCCAGAACCTTTGTGAACACTCTGGGCGCAGTAGATAAGCCAAAGGGCAATGCAGAGAACTGATAATGTAAAGTCCCAGCCCGAAAACGCAGGTATCTCCTGCAACTGGGCCTGATAGGAACATGAAGATAAGCCTCTTTGAGATCCAGAGTTACCATCCAGTGATCTTTGCCCAACAGAGGTAGAAGTTGTTGCAACGTCAACATTTTGAATTTTGGAATGTCCAGGTATGTGTTGAGGATAGATAAATCCAAAATCGGCCTCCAAGTGTTTCCTTTCTTTGGTACTAGAAACAGGCGAGAATAAAATCCTAGGCCCACTTCTGATAGAGGGACCTGCTGTATAGCCCCCATTTGAAGAAGTAAAGAAATCTGCTTGTGAGCCTCTACCCTTTGCTGAGGAGGAACGCCTGGCATGCCTTTGAAAGGAGGCAATGTATGGAAATAAAACTTGTAGCCTCGGTCTATAATGTCCAACACCCATTTGTCCTGGGTGACTAAAAGCCAGTTTTGCTTGAAGAGTGCCAACTTTCCTCCCAAAGGAGCTGCCAGACAGGAAGAATCTGGCAGCTGAAAATGCAGGTCATTGGGCCTGTTTACGAAAGGACTGGCCCCTGCCCTCACCTGTAGATTGTGCAGGTGAACTCCATGTTCTAGGCCTGAAAGAACTCTGAGCTCTGCCCCTACCACGTCTAGATCTACCCCTAGACTGTAAATCAGAAGAAGGATAAGCCCATCCCTTAGTAGGCCAATTCCTGCTGAACTTAGGAGGCTGCACCTGCAGAAAATCTTTAACAGTCTGCATAGACTTAGCCTTGTCTTCCATTTTCTTCAAGACAGACTCCACAGGAGAACCAAACAAAACTTCAGACTGTAAAGGAGCATCCAAAATTCTAGTTTTAACATGCTCTGACAAATTCTGATCCTTAAGCCAGGCGTGCCTGCGAATAACTGAACCAGTGGCAGCCACCCTGGAAGACGCCTGTAAAGCATCGAAACCACACTGCAAAGAATGCTTACCCACCTGTTCAGAGGCATGTACCAAATCCTGTAATTCCTTACACTCTATGCCCTCTGCCAAAGCATCCACTTTTGATTTTAGCTGAGTAAGGAGAAAATTCTGGTACTTCAACATATGAAACTGGCAATTCAAAGCCCTCATTGCTAAAGTGGAAGAGGTATACACTTTCTTACCCCATCTATCCAAAGCTCTAGCATCTTTATCCATAGGAACTGGATTCTTTACAACAGAAGCCCTGACACCCTTAGGTCCCTGGCTAATAGTTTCTGGGTCAGCCCTTGGACTCTTATACAGATATTTATGAGCCTCAGGTACCCTGTAATACCTGTCAGGCTTAACTGGCGCAGGAGGCAGAGAGTCTGGATTAAGGGAAGCCTCGGAGAAAACGTCTTGAACAACATCCAAAACAGGAGGTATAGCCAAGGGCCTATGTTGTGGTAAAAACAAAAATTCCCTAAGCCTCTTTCGGGAATCTGAGAAATCCTGACCTTCCCATTTAAAATGCTCCCTCATAGAATGCAGGGTTTCAGAAAAAGAAAAATCCTCTGGAGGAGAAGCAGAAGGAGTGGAATCCTCTGCGTCTGAATCAGAATAAGGGGGAAAATCCTGAATGTCTTCAGTCGAAGACTCTGAGTAATCTGAAGCCTGCTCCAAACTTTCCACCTCTGGCTCCACCCTAGGCCTCTTATCAGGAGGGGGCATAGAACCTCTGATTAAAGAAATTAAATCTTCTGCCATTTTAAGCATGTGTTTTTTAGGCACAGAACCTGCAGAACTAGGACTGACACCCGTGGAAGGCAAACCAGGCCTGCCTTTGGAAGGAGCCTTAGAAACAGAAGGAGAAGGCCTAACCACCTTAGGCAAGGAAGGGAGAACAGTAACCTGAGAGGCCCCCTCAGCCTGACCTGACTCCTGAGAGGCCACATCTTGCAAAATTAAAGCCTCCCCCTGAGACTCAACTGAAACCTCGGCTGGATCCACAGATTCCACCGTAGTTTCTAAAGAACCAGCGTCCGGAACGGACGACTCATCCTGCCTGGACTTTAAAGATTTTTCTTTGCGCTTCTTCGCGGTAGCGAGCGTCGGAGGATCCGACGGCATATTATAATTACACCGCCATCGAAGACAAGCCTAGCACAATCTAACCTACGTTTAATGGTGCGCTTATTAAACCTAGCACAAAAGCGACACCCGACTATGTCGTGCTCAGGTCCCAAACAAGGAATACAAAGAGAGTGGTAATCCCTATGCGGTATCAGTTTCCCACAAGAAATACAATTATTCACTTTTTCTGACATCCGGAATTAACTGAGGCAAGAAAAAACAAAAATATTCCCCAACGGGGTACTTAGCCAACTTGGTTTCGGTCTGAAACTCAGAATACGAAAATTTCAGAACGCCGAACGGCACTTGCAAACGCTGCTTCTGCATCGGACCATGCGGCAAAAAAGACTGAGGATATGACGTCGGTCATGCGCTTTAATACCCTGACGCTCTGATGTCAGATCTGAGCGCCCATGACCGACGTCAGGCTAATACTTTGGTATTCGGGCCGACCGAGGACAGCGGACTACCCCATATGTCAGGACTGCAGCAATGTGAGATGAAGAACATCTGTTTGATCAAGCTGAAGATATGGAGTGGTCTCTTACTAGTTTAGAGAGACAAGCAACAAGAAACAGTTGATCATCTAAAACAAAAATAATAAACTCAAAGAAAAGTAACAGCATTGTCAATTTTCTATTCTATTTAAATAGCTTATCTTCAAGTATTTAATTTTGTTAACTTTAAAAGTTCATCTTCATATTCAAGAAAAACAATGTCTTTTTTTATTTATGCTACTTTCTTTCCTGTTATTTAGATTTATTTTGCTATTTATATATGGATTTGCTTGTAAGCAAGTGTGTGTGTGAATGCATGTAAGATATATATTGATATATTAATAACAGTCCCACCAAAACGCCAGACAGACGCTCTTGTTCAATAAACGATAGATAAAGATGCATAAAACAGTGATGAACAAGAGCGAAGCAAAGCAGAGTCTCCTTCAAGATATTTTATTGAAACAAATACACCGGTCAAAAAGATTAGCGCTTTCACTCATGCGAGCTTCATCAAATCAATAACATACAGACCAGTTAGTAAAACATTTAAATACATTCAGTAATCAAGATGTTGTGATAACACGGTTTCCTATAAACACCAGTATTGATGAAACCACATTCCATTTTCTCTATAAACAGGTCTAGAAACTCTTTTCTTTCATTAGAAAATTCCATCGTAAATTTTAAGTATTCAGTCATATTATTCATCAACAAATGGAATTCTTTCAAGGAGTCTAGATTACCTGTCCATAGAATAAAAAGATCATCGACAAAACATCGATAAAAAGCTATATTCTCCTTGAAGGCAGTCATCTGAAACAGTACTTCCTCTTCCCAATATGCCAAAAACATATTGGCATAACTATTGGCGCAGGGTGTCCCCATCGCTACGCCATCTCGTTGTCTGTATAAATTGCCTTGAAACAGGAAGATGTTATTTTCTAAAATGAGTTCCAAAAAATAGACTAACAGGTCTATCTGGACTGTTTTGTATAACTACTGTGTTTTTGCAAGTATGTAGAGATATATTCTACACCTAGATTATTAGGTAGGACAGTGAATAAGGACTGTATGTCCATTGTAACCAAGAGGGAATCATGTAAGCAGGAATTAGTACTCAAACATTCATAAAGTTCTAGAAGAAACTGTTTAGAATCTTTCAGGACTATTCTATTTAATCTATAAAAATAAATAAAATAATTGACACAAATAACCTACCTGTACGTTTTAAGCAGGGGGGGGGGGGCAAGTCCCCCTACACCCCCCATTTGGGGGGGGGCTGCACCTCACCCACCCTGCTCTTTAAATATACCAACTCCGGGATTGCACTAGAGTGCAGAGAAAGGGAAATCTTCCCATTCCGCGCTGTACAGAGATACAGAGATCTCCGTTAAAATGTTCAAACTTTCAAAAATTTGATCATATGGTGTCGACCATATGACAGTCAAACTTTTGAAAGTTCGATGATCTAATATAGACTCTTCAGAAAGAAGACATTCAAGGTATTATATTTTTATAGTGAAAATGTAGTCAGATAAAATTCAGCGTTGTCGCCTCACAGTTAGACATTCACCTTCGGTTCTCAGTTAGAGCGTCTTCTGTGTGGCGACATGCGTGAATGGGCGTTCCTTCATTGAAGGTTGTGCGTTAGCCCGGCAAGCCAGCAAGTAAAACTCTACTGCCAATCATTAGCGGACAGGAGTTCCGCTGTGGCGACCCCTAACCGGGAAAAGCCAAAAGACACAAACTGACAATTTTTAACTAAATTCTTTCGTTGTTTTGTAGATGCTATATTAACCTTGTTATACATCAAAACATACATTGTTCATCGTAATTCTAATGGGGCAGCTCTGAGATGTACAGCTGTGTTTCATAATTGTAATATAACTTATTTGTTGTACCTTGATATATGCCATGGAAATCATGCATCCTGTCACTCTTTTGTGCAAAATTTGGCACATTTACATTATTAAGAGAGAATTATAATTGCAATCATAAAGTAGATAAGGGACAGGTAGTAAAACTTTGCTCTAAAATCGATATTTTACTATGATTTGCTTGTTGTTATCATTTATTACACTATATGAATAATCATATGGACGTCGCAGTGGTACAACGGTTGTGTTGTCCCTCACAGCAAGAGGTTCTCGGCTGAGGTGCCATCTGTGCAGAGTCTGCATGTCCTACCTACATTCATGCGGGTTTCCTCCAGGTGTTCTGATTTCCTCCCATGTTACAAAAACGTGCATCTGCAGCGTTTCTCCCCGGGACTCCCCTGAAAACTGGCTTTGTTCCAAGTCAGACTTTCCCAGTAAACAAATGTTAAATAAAATAAATAAATGAAGGATTTTAGCAGAATGATTGTTCATTCCCTTATAAAATGCAAATTTTTAAATTTAAAATGAGTTTTTAAGTAGTACAGTTTGATTTACACGTCATTTGGTTTATTCTGTGGTTTAGATAACAATTAACAGTTAACATATTTGTAATGCAGTTGTAACATTACATTAGGAAGGTTTGTGGCCTGCACTGTGGTGACAGGACAGGTAGCTTACATCCTTCTAAGTTGGGAACTGCTGATTGAGGGCTCAGTGTCTGTTATTCTAAAAGTGTATTAATTCTGGTTTAAGCACTTGGGCTTCGGACTAGTTATTTTACATTAAGAGGGTTCGTGGGCTGCACTCTTGTGGGAGGAGAGGCTGGACTCTGCCCTTCTGAGCTGGGAATTTCTGGTTAAAGTCTTACAGTGCCTGCATATTTGAACTGCTTCTTACTGAAATTGGTACACCTTGTTTGCTGTAGCATACACTAGATCCAGGCCTGCTGAGTCTAGCTTTGTTTGTATGCTTGTTGTTTTGTTTGCTTGTTATTACCCTGAAACACTAATTCCACCTAAAACGTGTCTTTTCAGTGCTTCTGTGGATCCCTAGTGATATCTGCATTGCTTACTGTACTTATTTCCTTGTTTCACTTGAATAAAAGTTACTGTTTGTCGTTTTTGCATTTAAGTTACCTGTAGCACATTGCATTTAAGTTACCTGGCACTTGCTCACTAAAGCAATTATATAAGTCAGCACTAAAAAATTAAAAGCACTACACCCTCACAAACTCCCCTTGAGTACATTGTTCCCCATTGGCCCTTTTATTTCAATTATAAAGGAATTCCCAATACTATTCTAGCATGTTCAAAGGTCAGTTGTCAATCTCCTCTCTGGTCCAGCTGGTGAATCTGGGAATCTTGAGCAATGTTACAACTGCCTCATGTACACAGACAACCCTCTCCACCTCCCAACAAATTCCAACACATGTGAGAGATGCAACCATATAGCCAAACTGGAGGCTAAGCTCTCTCAACTCAGTACTGGCGTAACCAGTCAGGAGGAAAAGGAAACCACACTCACTATAATTCCAGTCTCACACAGACCTACCACGACAGCAAACCAAACACAAACACACAAAAACATACTCGGAGGCTCTAAATAAAAATCTGCCTAAGCAGCAGAGACCTCCAAAGCAGACACCCAAGCAACCGCACACCCAAAACAAAACACATGCAACACATAGCTCACAAAGCCAGTGTGCCGAACAGTCACAGTCCTTAAGGCTAAACAACACACCTGATACACTTGTAATAGGTGACTATCGTCAGGCACACTGACGTCCCACTCACCAGGTCACTGTGAGCTGCCTGTCGGGCGCTAGGATCCGCCACATAACACAAGCACTCAAGTCACTCCAAGGCAAATACAAATATGACTCAGTCATTGTCCATGCTGGTGTGAATGACCCGAGACATACCTCCCTGGACTACATGAAAAGAGACATAGAGGATCTCTCTGAGCATGTAGCCCAGGCTGGTATGACCCTGACCTTGAGTAGCATCTTACCCTCACCAAGCATGATGCCACAATATGAAGACAAGATGATCAATTTCAACAACTGGCTTAAGTATTGGTGTCATTCAAAGGGGATCCAATGCCGGTCAGCCTGGGATGACATGCTTGACAAGCCACAATGCTTCGCTAGGGACGGCTTGCACCTATCACCCCTGGACTTTCGGATATTGGCAAAGGCTCTTGCTACCCCCATAGTGCCTTTTTTAGGCAAGGCTCAAAAGACAAACCCACCTCCATAGGTATCACAAGGGATAAGAAACTAAGAGTAGGGCTACTCAACACCAGAAGTCTAAACCTCAAGATGCATGCACTCGAAACTCTCCTTAGCATGGAGAACATCGATATCTGTGCAGTAACAGAAACCTGGTTCAAGGCTCCCGAGAGCACCCCAGCACTACCAGGTTATACCTCATACCATGCTTTTCGGCCCCAAAACTTGGACGGAACCACAAAAGGAGGGGGAGAATCAATATTCGTCAAAGATACCCACACCTCCAGGTTGGTGGCACAGCACGAAGCATCAGAGACTATCCATGTGCAACTAACAGTGGGTAAAACTGCCTTCCAGTTTATAGCCTGCTACAGACCACCCTCCCAAACCCAGGAACTCCACTCGGCCTTCCTGAGAACACTGGAAAATATGTCTCTCCAAACACCATTATATTGGGCGACTTCAACTACCCAAACATACACTGGGAGCATTACTCTAGCTCCAACACCCTAGCCCAAAGGTTCCTAGAATTTATAAACTCAAATGCTATGGAACAACTTGTTACCACTCCCACAAGAGGGGAAAACATACTGGACCTGATCATCACCAACATGGGGACTCTATGCTCCAGACCAGAAGTGTATCCCTCACTGGTAAGATCAGACTATAAACTAATCTCACTGGATATTCGTATCCCGACCCCACCCCCTGCCCAAAAAACCACAGTGAAAAACTTCTCTAAAGCAAATTTCACACTCCTCAAAACCGAGGTGGAATCCTTCAAAGCCCCCGGGCCTGTGGAAAATACTGCCCAGACCGCAGAATCTTTTATAAACGCATTCTATGAACACCTTCAGGAATGCATGGATCATGCAATCCCAAATAAAACCAAGACCCAATCCTCCAAAGGCAGACGTCCTGTTTAGTGGACCCCAGCCATAAACAAACTATACAATAGGAGGAGGAAGCTACTACATGATAGAGCAAAATCCCAAAAAGGGAAGGCATCTCTGATCAGTATTAGCAAAAAACTATGGGCACTCATAAAATCGTCTAAGGCCAGCTTAGAGAGAAATATTGCACAGGACCACTAAGGATAATCACAAGGCTTTCTTTAGTTATGTTAGGAACCTGGGTGGGAATTCCCAAATATGCTCAGAATTAGTCCAAAATGACAAAAAATACACCAAACTCACAGACATTGCCAACATCCTAGCTGACAGGTTCAGCGCAAACTCCCTCCCCACCAAAAGGGCAAATATCTATCTGCCCCCCTGACATCTCAGATGCTCAGGTAAGAGCCGCCCTCTCCAAAGCAAAAAACACAGCATCAATGGAACCAGACGGTGTCCCGGGCTGCGTCCTACATGAACTCCAAGAAGAGCTAAACCCAAACATAAAACTACTGTTCAATCTCAACCTTACTACAGGATATGTACCCAAAGAGTGGCGTACAGCAATGGTGGTCCCTCTCCACAAAGGTGATGCCTCAACTGATCCTGGAAACTATCGCCCCATAAGCCTGACTAGCTTGGTCTGCAAAGCTATGGAAAGGATCATCATGGACCTTATAAATAAAGATATTGGGGACCTATAGACACTGGATCCTACCCAGTTCAGCTTTGTTAAGGGCAGATCCTGCCTCTTAAACCTGGTCGATTTCTTTGAAACAGTCACCAAGGCCATTGACGAGGGGAAGGTGGTCCACACAGCCTACCTGGACCTCACAAAAGCCTTCGATACAATACCCCACTCGGGCATTATAGATAAGCTCACCAGCTTAAATATAAACCCCTATGTCACTAGATGGGTTGCAAACTGGCTCAAGGACAGAACCCACATGGTTAGAATTGCTGGAGCCATGTCAGACTCCAAACCAGTTACAAGTGGCGTCCCACAAGGCTCAGTCCTGGGACCTCTCTTGTTCAGTATATATTTCTCAGAGGTACAGGCCAACACGGAAGGACTGTGGCTGACCAAGTTCGCAGATGACTGCAAACTGGGCGCCATAATCGACTCTCCAGCCGACACAAGCATCCTCCAAAAGGGCCTCATAGAAACAGATAACTGGTGCCAGAGCCATGGCCTCAAGCTAAATGCCAAAAAGTGTATAGCCATCCCCTTTGGCAAAAACAAAGTGCCCACAAATTACCACAAGTGGTAATCCATTAAGTACGGAAAAAGTAATTAGGGACCTGGGGACCCAAGTTGATAGCAATCTCTCATTTGACAACCACGTGGCCAAAGTGGTTAGAAAAACATTTTATATAGCCCACCTAATCATGAAGGAATTCACATCTAGATCAGAGGAGGTCATCGTGCCTCTTTACTCATCCCTCATCAGGCCCATAATTGAGTACAATGCCCCTTTTGGGATGTACCTTACCAGACACCTGCAGCAACTGGGAAGACCCAAAAGTACCTCACCAAGAGAATCAAAGGGCTCAAACAGATGCCATATGCTGCTCGGTTAAAGAAACTCCAGCTCTACTCAGTGGCATACCGCCTGCTCAGAGGCAATCTGTGCCTGACGTATAAAGCCATGCTGCACCTCAGAAAATCCAAATCCCATCGAGCTACGCGATCGAGAGACTTGAACCTCAGCACTGAAATAAATAGGACATGCTGGAGGGACAGATTCATAACCCAGAGGCTCCCTTCACTCTGGAATAAAATCCCAGTCCAGGTTAGGCAGAGTCCCTCATTGACTCTCTTCAAGAGGAATCTTGATGAGTGGATGGGGGATCGTAGGTTTACTCCGGGTATCACTTCTGTGTGTCACTGTTAGACAGAGGCACAGTATACTAACCTCGAAAAAGGGCATAGCAAAATTAATTTAAAATGGGTGGCGAAAGCCAAACACACTCTGGCTAGGCTTATAAATGCCCTAAGGCAGATAGCCTAGTATGAACCTATGAACACGCAAAGAATATTTTAATTCATATTAATACAGTAATCTATAATAGTCTCTAACATGTACATCTTTCACTTGTTATACTCTGTCTAATTTCTATCACCTCATAGCTGACTCAAGTAATATGTTTAGAAGTAATAGTAAGGTGGTAATGATAAATTAGCTTGATTATGCAATACTTAACCTGCCTCTATTCAATGCTTTGATAACACTGTTATTTTAGAGTGATAATTCTATTTTATGCATTTCGAACACTATAATACAGTGGATATAAAATGTTTACACACCCCTGTTAAAATGCCAGGTTTTTGTGATATAAAAAATGAGACCACAATAAATTCTTTCAAAATTTTTCCCACCTTTAATGTGACCTATAATAACCTGTACAATTCAATTGAAAAACAAATCTGTTAGGAGTAAAAATATAAACAATAAAAAAAGTACAATAAACTGGTTGCATAAGTGTGCACACCCTTAAACTAATACTTTGTTGAAGCACCTTTTGATTTAATTACAACATTGTCTTCTTGGGTAGGAGTCTATCAGCATGGCACATCTTGACGTCGCAATATTTGTCCACTCTTCCTTACAAAAGCATTCCAAATCTGTTAGTTTGGGAGGGCATCTCTTGCGCACATTCCTCTATAGGTCACCCTACAGATTTTATATTGGACTTGAGTATGGGCTCTAGCTGGGCCATCCCAAAACTTCAATTTTCTTCTGGTGAAGCCATTCTCTTGTTGATTTGGATGTATGCTTGGGGTCATTGTATGCCAGATCTATAATTCTTAATATATCTTCATGGTTGAAGTCTTCATATCAGTTTAATTTGAAATCTATTCAGGAAAGATTTATCAACAATGGATATGTAGTGGACTCTTAGTCTCAATCTGGAATTAATAAATTTTCTTGGATTTTGAAAGGTTTTTGAATAAACAAAAAGAAAAAAAAATGTCTTCCCCTTTTACAGACTACATTATTACTTTTAAGAGAATTATGAATTCTAATTATATAGTTAAAGATTTACTGTTTTTATTATTCTCTATACCCAACACTACAGGATGTTGAAAGACATTTAATTTAAGTAAAATGTTAGATCTTAAAGATGATGACTTGAACTTTTAGCATCAATTCTAGAACTGTAATAAAACAGATTCTGCAGATTATCTTCTTGCAATACAAAGTTTACAGAAAAATAATTGGTTAAATGTACAATTTTGTAAAAAAAATATGTTGGTGATAAAATTAAAATCTATATAGATTTTTCAGACAAAACATATTCCAATGATTCTAGAGTTTTTCTTTAAACGTAATAGTAACTTAAGTAATAATAAATCTTATACATCGGTAATTTATAAAATTATAACAATGGAATTCATTTTTAGTCCAAGGTGGCTGCACATTCAGTAATGGCTTAATTCTGGCTCTCCCAGTCTGAAGCTAGAAACTTAGCAGAGAAAGCCAGTGGACCTAGATTTCTGGGTAAAGTTCAGTAAATGACTAGTAAGTCCACTGCATAGGTCCCAGGAAAAATAAATATAAAGGACCTGGATGAAAATCAGCTACAAAAGTTGAGGAAAACAGACTGGGAAAAGTCCTGCAGTTGTTCAGAAAGAAGCCGTGCAAATTCCAGACATGACTTCCAATAACCTAGAGAAAAGTATAAAGCAGCTGCCAACAGATCTGGTTAAAATAAACAGAACACTGATGGAGTATATCAAAACAAACAATAAGCAGCAGGATAAATGGAAGACGCTTTGGACAGATATTCAGATAAGGTGACAGAATTGCAAAACTCAGAGGTTGAAATGAAGAAAAGGCTAGCTGAATATGAGACTGCACAAGAGGGGATGTTTAAAAAAATAATAGAATTTCAGGACATAGGGAAAACTGAGATTTTCTGTTCTACCAGAGAAGTTGGAAGGAACAGACTGCATTAATTTTATGAAAGTACAAATAACCAACCGCACTGGTACTTCATAACAGGAATAGTTATTTGAAAGGGTATATCATGAGTACACTCCAAACCTGGCTATAAGAAAACAACCCAGACCTTTAATAGTGAAAACGCAAATCCTACCAGCAGAAAAAGTTGATTCTGACAGAACTGTGGCATAAGGACACAGTACTAAAAGTGGGAGACAGCAGAATGTTTGTGGAGAATGACTACTCATTGCACACCAGGCAGAAGAGGAATATATTTATTTTATTATATAGGAATGCCAAGAAGTAGGCATGAGATTCAAACTGCTGTACCCAACTATCTTCAAAATATTTTTCCCTGGAGGAACAAAAACATTTTTTGATGAAGTACATGCTAAGGAAGAAATATAAAAATTTGTCTAACAAAAAGTGAGCTGTGAAACAGAAGGACAGATATTCTGCTTCTTGTTCTTCTGGTTATAATGACCACAGAGAGACTGTGCCAGTGAAACCTTTCCCAGTGTTTCAACAGAATATGTTGGAGTGAAGGAAGGGAGCATGAGAGCTGACGAGAAGAATCAAGAGTATGTTGGAAATGAAGCAGAGACTGGATTTGAAAGATGAACATGAACAGGAATAAAACCAGTACCTTAATGTGGGTTTACAATGCAATAATTATACTTTAGAAATACAACAGAAGAAAATCTGGAAATATTGGACTTTCTCATAATATGTTGGACTTCTGGGGTCTATAAAGCATATGCCCTACTTCATTTTAATGCCCTACTTCACTTTATTAAAGTTCGGAAAAGTGCTCTGGGGAGGGGAAGAGGAAGGAGAAAGTTAACTTTAAAGTTTTTTTTCTTAAGGGATACTATTTTCTGCTGTGTGGTTTTCTTTACATGCTACAAAGTAAAGTTTGCTCAGTTATTTTTAAGTATATTAGGGACTATAAACAGATACTGCTGTTCTTTTTTTTCTTTTCTTTCTGCCTTCTTCTCTCTTTCTTCTTCCTCGGCTTTAAGAAGTGTAGGCACTGTGATGCAAAAGAAAAATCCTGGTTAAAAAAGCATGACAAAGATATAAATGAATGTGCCTTTTCTCATTCTTGCATAGGGGAGTGACTGGATTAAGAATCTTAGATTTATATGGTAACATCTTTTAAGAGAGAGCAAGTAAAGTATAATACTGAATATTGTTTTTTTACTAGCAGTTCTGCAGCTGGTCTTCATGTTTCCATGGAAACAATCTGATAAAGAGAAACTGGCTACAGTGTGGTGGAGAGTGGTTGCCTGAGGGGGAAAAACAAGAACATCTGGAAATATTGGACTTGTTTGGACTTTGTTAAACTTGTAGGGGACTCCAAAGCATATGCCCTAAAAATACTGAGGACAGGGGAAGAAGAGGGAGAGAGTTAACTAAGTAAAACAATACTTTTCTTAACAGTATTACTTAAGTGGCACCTGATTTTCTATGCATGTTATAAAGTAAAATGTTTTCAGTTATTAAGTGCAACAGGGATACTAATGTGAATAGATGGTTCTATTTATTCTTTTTGTTTCTTTCTCCCTTCTCTCTTTCTCCTTGTTTAGTTTTAAGAAATGCAGGCACTACAATGTAAAAAAATGATAACAGAAAAGTCAGTGTACTTTTTCTCATTCTTACATAGGGGAATGGCCGTGTTAAGGCCTTTAGCTTATAAAGTAACACGTTTTGACAGAAAGCAAGCAAATGAAAAATTTAGAGAGGAGAGAAACGAAGGTCAGCAGGGCTAAAACAGAATATATGTGTGTAAATGAGAAGGAGGGTAGAGGAATGGTGAGGATGCAGGGAGTAGAGTTGGTAAAGGTAGATGAGTTTAAGTACTTGGGATCAACAGTTCAGAGTAATGGTGAGTGTGGAATAGAGGTGAAGAAGAGAGTACAGGCAGGGTGGAATGGGTGGAGAAGTGTGTCAGGAGTGATTTGTGACAGACGGGTACCAATAAGAGTGAAAGGGAAGGTCTACAAGAGGGTAGTGAGACCAGCTATGTTATATGGGTTGGAGACTGTAGCATTGTCGAAAAGGCAGGAGTCCGAGCAGGATGTGGCAGAGTTAAAGATGTTAAGATTTGCACTGGGTGTGACTAGGATGGACAGGATTAGGAATCAGTATATTAGAAGGTCAGCTCAGGTTGGACAGTTTGGAGACAAAGCAAGAGAGGCGAGATTGCATTGGTTTGGACATGTACTGAGGAGGGATGCTGGGTATATTGGGAAAAGTAAGCTAAGGATGGAGCTGCCAGGTAAGAGGAAAAGAGGAAGGCCTAAGATGAGTTGTATGGATGTGGTGAGAGAGGACATGCAGGCGGTTGGTGTGAAAGAGCATGATGCAGAGGACAGGAAGAAATGGAAACAGATGATCCACTGTGGCGACCCGTAATGGGAACAGCAGAAAGAAGAAGATGATAATGGTGATGACAACTTGTTTTCTAGTAAACAGTCCTGTATCTGGCTCTCAGGTCACTACCAGACAATCTGATAAAGAGTAATGGCTAGGAGAAGATGTTTTCTGAAAACATTCAAGTGTTTTCCCAACTGGGAGAGCTATAAAGATGAGGCAAATACAGAATCACATGCTTCACCAAGTGTATTAGCACAGATGCGCTTTTTTTCTGTTTACCTCAAGTCTGTGTGTGCGGCTGTCAGTTTAGAACTTATGTTCCTGTTAAGGGGTAAAACTTCAATATTTGAAGGTGTTCTTAGTATTCTGTGTTATTAAGTTAGCAGCTTTTAGAGGTGTGTGTGTGTTTATTTGAGGGTTTTCAATAAAACAAAAAGTTCTGCAAGATGTGACATAGGCTCAAATGGAGATGGCAAGAAACAGTTGTATAAAAGAATAACCTGCAAAACAGTGCATGCATGCAACACAAAGCTGGAACTAGACAAAGAAAAAAGCTTTTATGCATAAAAAGTGGGAATAATAATCCCTCAAGAATACGATTCTTTCTATAATGTATTTAAATGTTAATGGTCTCACAGATAAAGCCAAAAAGAAAGAGTAGTGAACTATATTAAAAAATGTAGAGTGCAAACAGCTATGCTACAGGAGACGCATTTGGAAAGAATTGAACATGTGAATGTGTTAAAGAAAGGTTTTCAGGATGGTTATTCAGTGGAAAGTACAGTTGTGTACACTTACCATAAATGTAGATGTTTGAGTGTATTCACTGTTGCAGTCAATACATTTGAGTAATCCTGCTGGCAGGTTGCCCTCATTCGGCCTGAATTCCAAAGTCCTGGGTCCTGCGTCGGTTGCTGTCGCCTCTTCCCTGACGTCAGGTCGTTAGGGGTATAAAAGATGCAGCCGTCACCATTTTCTTCAGTTTTTCTTGCCCCAGATGTCAGGTGCCTTCTAAAGGGTAGTCAAAATTTATATATATATATATATATATATATATATATATATATATATATATATATATATATATATATATATATATATATATATATATATATAAACATACATGCACCAATATAAACTTTACCTTCATCTACAAGCAAATACACCATATAGGTTGTATAGATTAGAGAAGGAAAAATAAGTTCTAGCAGAAATAAGGGGGATGGTGGGTGGGTAATCTGGACTGCAACAGTTAACACACTCTAACATCTACATTTATGGTAAGTGTACACAACTGTACTATGTTCTTCGTGTTTCACTGTTGCAGTCATTACATTTGGGTAGAGTCCCCCAAACTATGGTTGGGAGGCTGGAGCTGAACAGCATTAGGAGCGGCTATGAGGCCCTGCAGAACTGCAGTGGCAAAGCCTGCCCTGGATTTAGAGTAAAGTGGCAGATGATAATATTTTGTAAAGATGTGCACTGAACTCTACGTAGCAGCCTCTAAAATGTCTTTAGTTGGAACTTCCCTGAGAAAGGCTGCTGAAGTGGCTGCAACTCTGGTTCAATGTGGCCTAATGCCCTTAGGCACTGACTTGCCATGCTGTGAATAGCAGAAACAAATGCAGTGGCCTATCCACTTTGAAATAGTCTGCTTGGAGATAGCCTTTCCTTGTGATCCTGCAGCATATGCCACTAGTAATTACTCTGTCTTCCTGAAAGCTTTAGTTTTGTCCAAGTAGATTCTAAGCTGTCTGTGTACATCCAAAGAATGCAGAATTCTCTCCCCCTTGTTCTGTGGATTTGGATAAAAAGTTGGCAAATGAATAGTTTGGTTAAGGGCCACACTGGACACCACCTTGGGCATAAATGTTGGGTTTGTCCTCAGAGACACCCTATCTGGATAGAAAATGATAAATGGTTCCACAGCCATGAGTGCCTGTAGCTCTGACACTCATCTTGCCGAGGTTATTGCTAAGAGCAGAGCTGTTTTCCAGGATAAAAACTTTATATCAGCAGTAGCAGCTGGCTCAAATGGAGGTAAGGTGAGTTTTCCAAGACATAATTGAGGTCCCATGCAGGTAATGGCAATCTCCTTGGAGGCCTTAAATTTTTGGCTCCTATGAGGTACTGCCTTAATAAAGGATGAGAAAAGATTTGTGGCTCTGTATTGTAATGCGCCGAAATGGAAGAGGCAAGATTTTAATTGATGAAAAAGATAGGCCTTTGTCCAGCATCTCAGTTAAGTATTGCAAAATCTGAGGAATATTTAGTACACCTATATCAGTTCCTTGTGCCTGGTTCCAAGCACAAAATCTCTTCCATTTTCCAGCATAAGATTTCCTAGTACTAGGCCTTCTGGCTTCCAGAATGAGATCCATCACAGCTTTACTGAGAGGTGTGTTTTGTATGGCTACATAATCTGTCATGCTGCCAGGTTTAGAGTCCTGAGTTGGCTGTGCAGGATCTGATTGTTTTGTTGGGACAGTAGATGAGGCATTTAAGGTAAGGTCCAGGCTGGGCATTGAGACAAGTTCCTTAAGATCGGATACCAGTACTGGCAGGGCCAGTCTGGGGCAATCAGTATCATTTTTGGTTTCTCCTGTCTGACCTTTAGGAGTACTTTGGGGAGGATAGGCATATACTGATAGGTTTTTCCAGTTGAAGGATAAGGCATCCACTTTCCATGCTTGTCTGTGATAAGTCCTTGTGCAGAATCTTTTTAGTTAGTAGTTGTGAGGGGAGGCAAATAGATCTATGTCCGGGCATCCCCATTTCCTTGTTATCATGCTGAAGACTTGTGAATCCAGCTGCCACTCATGGGGATACATGAGGTTTCTGCTTAGTTCGTCTGCTAGAGTATTTTCCTTTCCTGGCAGGAATTGTGCCTGCAGGTGAACTTGGAAAGTCAATGCTGTGTCCCACAAAGCCATGGCTAGTCTGCAAAGGGGGTAAGAATGGGTGCCCCCCTGCTTGTTTATATACCACATGACTGTGGTGCCGTCTGTCTTTATCAGTAGTTGTCCCGGATGAAGTAGGTCCTTGAAGGCTGTCAGGGCATTTTGAACAGCTAGCATCGTTTTTTGATTGATATGTAGACACATTTGGTTTGTGGACCAGGTGCCCTGAATGCATCTTCCAGCCATGTGGGCCCCCCAGGCATAATCTGATGCATCCATTGTTAGGTTCTGCCTGGCTGGGGGTAAAGTGAATGGCTGTCCCTTGTTTTGGTGACAAGCCTTCGCCCACCATCGAAACCCCTGTTGCAGGCAGGGAATGAGAGTAATCACTGTTTCCAGGCTTTGGCAATGTTGTGCCCAGATACTTTTTAGGTACCAGTGAAGTTTCCTCATATGCAGTCTTGCATATGGAATTAGTAGGATGCAGGATGCCAAGAAGCCCAAAGCCTGCAGAATTTTTATTGCAGATAACTGGGCCTTGTTGCCAATGTTTTGAAGTAGGTAGTCAGTTGCCTTTGTCTGGCGTGAGATAAGCTATCTGGGCAGTTGAATTTAAGCTTGCACCCAGGAATATTATCTCTTGAGAGGGTACTAGTTTTGATTTATTTTCGTTGACTGTGTACCCTAGGCATGTTAAAAGTCTTTTCACAAATGCCAGATGCTGTAGTAGAATGTCCTTGTTCTCTGCTTGAAGTAGGCAGTCGTCCAAGTAAGGATATATTTGTATTCCTCTGTCTGCAGAAGGCAATTACTGGTGCCAGGCACTTTGTAAAGACACTGGGCACAGTAGATAAGCCAAAGGGCAGTGCAAATAATTGGTAATGCATCATTGAGCCAGCCTTGAATCTGAGGTATCTTCTGCATGATTGCCTGATTGGGACATGCAGGTATGCCTCTTTTAGGTCGAAAGTCATGAGTCAAGCCTCTTTGCCCAGCATGGGCAGGAGCTGCTGCAGGGTTAACATTTTTAATTTTGGTATATCCAGGAATGTGTTTAGAATAGATAGGTCCAGTACTGGTCTCCAAGCTTTGTCCTTTCTGGGTACCAAGAACAGTCTTGAGTAAAATCCTTGTCCCTGCTCTTGGTGTGGTACTTGTTGAATAGCCCCCATGTCCATGAGGGATGAAACTTGTTTTTGTGCCTCTGCCCATTGATGTTTTGGCAGATCTGGCCAACTATTTGCCTTTGGCAGCGTATGGAAGTGAAACTTGTAGCCTTGTGACACTGTTTAGAACCCACTTGTCCTGGGTTATTATGTGCCAATTTTGAGAAAAAAAGTGCTATTTTTCCCCCTAAGGGTGCTGCCTGCAGATAAGTGTTTGGTGAAGGCACAGGGAAGTCACTGGGACTGTTTCCTGTAGGGTTGTGATTCGTCTTCTCCACTTTTGGAGGTAGAAGCACCCCATTGCTTTGACCTGTATGAACCTTGCGCCTGGGATCTGCCCCTTTGAGGTCTGTCTGACACTGGAAAGGACCAATTCTTTGTATGCCAGTGTCTACTAAACCTAGGTGGCTGTACTTGTAAAAAATCTTTGACAGTTTGCATAGATTTAGCTTTGTCCTCCATTTTCTTTAACACCTTGTCTGCCTTAACACCAAACAAAGTATCGTGCTGTAAAGGTGCATCTAATAATTTAACTTTGACATGATCAGGCAAACTTTGTTCCTTTAACCAAGCATGTCTCCTAATTACAGAACCCGTAACTGCGGCCCTGCAGGAGGCCTCCAGAGAATCAAAACCACATTGCAAAGTATGCTTTCCAACTTGTTCAGCTGCATGTAATAAATCCTGCATTTCCTTGTTTTCTGCACATTCAGAGTTTAACATTTTCTGTCTAAGCAATGTCATGACATGTTGCTGATATTTGAGCATATGAAACTGACAGTTTAAGGTCCTTATAGCCAAGGTAGCAGATGTGTAAACATTTTTTCCCCATCTATCCAGTGCCCTAGAATCTCTGTCAGAGGGGGTAGGGTTTTTTGCCACGGAAGCCTTAACCCCTTTGGGACCCTGAGAAACAGTCTCTGGGTCTGCAGTAGGGTTTCTGAAAAGGAATTTATGAGAGTCAAGAACCCTGCAATATCTGTCAGGCTTAACAGGAGCTGGAGGTAAGGAGTCAGTGGTCAGACTGGACTCTGAAAACACATCATCTACAATGTCTAACACAGGTGGAATGGCAAGGGGCCTGTGTTGTGGTAGTAAAAGGAAGTCCCTGAGCCACTTTTTAGATTCTGAAAAATCTTGGCTCTCCCAGTGGAAATGCTCCCTCATGGTATGCAAGGTTTCCCCAAAAGAATAGTCCTCAGGAGAAGCTGAAGGAATAGATTCTTCAGCATCAGAATCCTCATAGGGGGGAAGTGAATATTCCTGATCAGAAGAGGAATCAGAAGAAATGGAAACCTGATCTGACGATTCATAGTCTGTCTCTTGCCTAGGCCTCTTATCAGGAGGGGGATGGGAACCCCTGATCAAGGTAATCAAGTCTACGGCCATTTTGAGCATCTGTTTTTTGGGCATGGAGGCCTGTCCATGTGGCTCTTGAGCTTGTTTCTTTGTCTTTGAAGGTGCTTTAGTCTTTGCCTTTGAAGTCGGTTTAATGTATAGATGTTTAGGTCTGAATACACCCTCTGAAGCCGGTGCCTGCTCAGAGGCTCCGGACCCATCAGAGGGAATAGTGTCCAAGGCTCCAATACTTTGAGATTCCAGCGGCACAGCCGACTCCATGTGGGAGTCGGTAGCGGCCTGCAACTCTAAAATAGCGGGTGTCAGGGGCTGCGAAAGCACCTCACTGAGAACTGGCAACTGGCTTAGGAGAAGCTTCGTCGTCGGGTTTGGGCCTCGGTTGTCTATCTTTTTTTTTTTTTGCGTTTTTTGTGAACTCCGGTAGTCAGATGGCTATCCGACGACATTTTATAATTAAATCCGACCCAAAATCGTTTAAGGCAAAAATCGTACCGACGCTTAATAGTGCGTTGGTTAAATCTAGCACAAAACCGACAACTTGAAACGTCGTGGTCAGGGCATAGGCAAGGAATACAGTAAGAATGAAAGTCCTTATGAGGTATTTGCTTTCCACAAGAAATATAATTATTAACTTTTTCTGACATCGGTCTGGAACAAGAAAAAAGTTTCCCCAACGGGGTACTTAGCTTTATTGAAGAATTTGGATATGAAACTCAAACACGAAAATCTCAAGAGTCGGCAGAACAGCACTTGCGAACTGCTTCTGCTTCAGGCACCGCGCGACAAGAAAGACTGAAGAAAATGGCGTCGGCTGCATCTTTTATACCCCTGATGACCTGACGTCAGGGAAGAGGCGACAGCAACAGACGCAGGACCCAGGAATTTGGAATTCAGGCCGACTGAGGGCAACCTGCCAGCAGGATTACCCAAATGTAATGACTGCAACAGTGAAACATGAAGAACATCACCTGGGGCAAAGGAAGAGAGGAGTACTTACATTAACTGCAAGAGGAGCTCCAATAGTAATAGAAGAGAAAAATACATAAATGGTAGATTTGCAGTACTAAGGGGCTATTGGCAAGGGAGGAGGATTATACTGGCATGTATTTATATTCTACCAAAAACTGCTAAATTAGAGTTAAAGAAAATTCTGAGAAAAATGACCAGCTTTTAGCAAGGAATATTGCTTACAGGTAGGGACTAGAATTTGATTTGCAACAGTGAAGATGTGTCTGGGTTGGCCCAGAAATCGCAATATAACAAAGGAGGGTTTTTTAAAGAAATGTATGCAAATATTTGCCATGGAAGATGGGTATTCAGTACTTTGAATTTTGAATGAATATACATATTCCCCAAGATACAAAAACTGGTCTAGGTTAGACTGAATTTACATTTCACAGGAACATGTGCATTTAATTGGAGGTCTTGCTATGCACGCAATAACTGCTACAGATCATGTGCCAATAATAACGAACATAAAAATACAGGGTAATGAAATGAAAATGAGACACTGGCAATTCCTCATCCATCTGTTGAAAAGAGAAGAATTTAAGGAATGGGTAGTGGACATTGTTCAGGAGTTATTAGAGAAGATAGAAACTTCTTCTGAAAATATACCTAGGGAGTGGGATAAAATTAAAATGGAATTTAAAAATAGGGTGGAAATAAAAGAGAGGGAGATATGGTTAAGAAGTAGCAAGAATTATTTAGAGGGACTTACAAAGTATTGCAAAATAGGGGGAATCTCACAGAACAAGAGGAGGAGCAACTACAGAATGCTGAACAGAAAATAAGGGACAACCTTGATAATATGCATGAGTTTAGAAAGACTGCTGCTAAGCAACTGTTTTTTGATAACAACTCTAGAGCACAAAAACTTTTAGCACAATGACTCACTCAGACAAAAGAAAGGAGATAGGGCTGTCACCAAGCTTAGGGAGCCTATTACAAGGAAGATAACTAGGGATCCTGTAGAAGTATTAGAAATATTTCAGAAATTCTATGAAAGTCTGTATAAAGCAGAGAAATATGGAACTCAAGAAAAGGTACAAATGGAAATGTCTTTGGAAGAATTAAATATGGCAAGGTTAGAGCGAGAGGAGACTCAATTGCTAACAGGATAGGAGATGAGATAAAAATGGTGATGTATAACCAAGCTACAAGAAAGCCCCCAGGATTAGATGGTATTCCTGTGATAGTTTGGAAGATAGGAGGGAAAACTGAAGAAGATCTGGAAGGTTTTGTTTAACAGTATTTTAAGAGAAGTACTAATATCATGGAAGAAAGCAGTAGTAGCTGTACTACCTAAAGATCCATCAGATCCAGCTTCATACAGGGCCATTTCAATAGTAAATCATGATTATAAAGTGCTTGTCTATAATGGCTAAAAGAATGGCAAAGGTACTGCCAACATTCATAGATATGGATGAATGTAGTTTTGTGGAGGGGAAGCAAACATTTGACAACATAAACAGAACAGTGATGATCCAGAGGGAAGCAGAATGTAAAAAAATACCACTGTTGCTGACGGGTATTAATGCAGAGAAAACATCTGACAGAGTAAGCTGTGATTTTATGAGCAGAGTAATGGAAGTATTTGCATTCCCTGATACAATTATAAGGTTGATAAGGAGGATATATGAAGGTTCAAAGGTGAAAATTAAAGTGAGTGGGGTCCTCTCTGATAATTTCTGCTTGAGCAGAGGAACCAGGCAGGAGTGTCCTATCTCCCCTTTGTTATTTGCATTATACTTAGAACCAATGGCAAAGAAAATAAGGGATGCAAAAATTCAAGGATATAACTGGCATGGCATTCAAGAAAAGCTGGCTATATTTGCAGATGACATTATTTTATACCTGACAAAACCAGAAAGGAACGTTACAGTGCTATGGAACTTATTGAGTCAGTTTCAAACCTTCTCGGGATACAAAATTAATGAAGCAAAAATAAAAGCAATAGTGGTAAATTATGTACCTACATACAAATTAGTTCAGCGATAATTTTATCATGTCTCCATGAATATGGATAAGTATTTAGGAGTATGGATTAAAAACGATACCAATGTGGCAGCTAAGGATATGTGGGAAGAGACTAAACATAATACAAAAACTGACAAAATGGAAACTCTGTTATATGGATATTAATAATAAGATACAAGCAGTTAAAATGGTTTTAGTCCCTTTAGTCTTGTACACTGATCAGGCATATTTTTATCAACCAGAGGAGAAGTTGTGGACAGCAATTAATAAAGGGCTGAAAGATTTTATCTGGGAGGGGAAGACGGCAAGAGTCAAGTGGGATAAGCTTATTCTTCCAACAGAACAGGGTGGATTTGGATTATCCGAGTTGAAGGGGTATTTCAGAGCAATACAGTTAAGGCTCCCATACATAGCACAAACAGGAAACTATAATTAAAAGTGGAAAGAAACGATGATGAAACAGGGGGGATGCTCAAGTAACAAGAACAGACTGGGTTTTGGATGCAGACCTTTAAGGAGAACAATAACCATACAGAGCAATATATTCATAAAGTAGCAGAAGGTCTTCTAAGAACTGAGCCAACATAGAAATGGAGAAAGGAGATTCTGCTGATAGGGATAACTGCAATTAGGGATACAGACAACAGGCAAAGGGGGGGTGGGAATATACTGGAGAAATCTGGCAAAGGGACCAAAGTACTGGGAGCAAATAACTAGACAGGGAAATGTAATTGAACAGGAAGATGCCAAGAACATGTCTGGACTGCCGGCTAAAGGCTGCCTTCCATATCAAGGACTGATATCAGAGTATAGCCAAAGAGAAAGAAATTAGTAGACTATATAAATATTATATAACTATAAGAATCAACCAGAGGAGGTTAAGGAGGACTGTGAAGAGTGCTTAGTTAAGCAATTCACAAAGAAACAATGGAGGGATATATGTATGTCTCCCAAATATGCAAACAATCTAGAAGGTTTTGGTTCTTGCCTGGAAGTGCTTACATAGGTATTTTTATACCCCAAGCAGACTTCTACGAATTTTTCCTCAGGTAGATAAATGCCGGAGGTGAGATGGGGCAGAAAGAAGTAACTGGAACATGTTTTTAGGGAGTGTAATGAGTTGGTAGACTTTTAAAGATTCCCTACAGACTGCTCTGTCGGAGAGGCTGGGTGAGTAAGATGTAATGATTACGGAAATTTTTTTTTTGAGCTATGATACAAACTTAGAATTGCCTAGATATAGAAAGGCCTTGCTGAGTCTAATTATGATGGCTGCCAAAAAAATAATTACTAGAAAATGGAAATCAAGGTCTAAACCAACATTACTACAAGCAGCGAAGATTTTAACAGAGTTAAAACAACTGGAACTTGAATAGTTAGAAAATGGCAGAAGAAAATTACATAGGAAGAAATGAGAACAGTGGGATCAATACATGCAGGGGAGGAACAAGGTTTAAAAGAAGGCAGGATTTGAATGAGGTACGTAATGGTTGACCAACAATGACTGTATATGTTAAATGTGATGTATAATGTTTGCAGCTTCTATTGTGTCGGCACGGTTTGGAATGTATGATGTTTGCAACGGAGATTGCCTCACTATAGTTTACTGTCATTTATATAAATATAATGAGAAGTTATGTCTTACCATAACATTCCATGTTAGTTGTCTTCTTCTCGCCTTCTTTCTTGCTGGATGGGTTCGGAGCCGATCCTCAGCTCCGACTCGGCCTATACTATAGCTCGAGAGCTATTTTTACCGGCTCGAGGCAGCCCTATATCCCACAATACCATGCGCTAACTCCCCAGATCTCGTCTGGAAGCTAAGACATAGTATAAATAATAATATTATAACAATAATATTATAAACCTCTTTTACGAGTACAGATTACCTGCTAGTAACACTAAGGATACAAGGAAAAAGACGCAACATATTGTATCTCCAGAAATGGAAGGACTCAACCTCGAGTCTATCCAGGCTAGGGGGCAGGAGGGAGGGACGCAAGAAAGAAGGCGAGAAGAAGACAACTAACATGGAACATTATGGTAAGACATAACTTCTTAATGTTAAGTTGTCATTCTCGCCTTCATTCTTGCTGGATGGGACAGCGTCCCTAGCATCTTAGTCCTGGGTGGCTCAATGGAACAGACTCCTGAGTACAGTGGAACCAGAATCAGCTCTATTTCTGGAGGCTAAATCAAGCTTGTAATGGGAAATAAAGCTATGTTTGGACGCCCATGTAGCTGCTGCACAAATGGCATCTAGTGGTAACCTTGCTTGAAACGCCATTGAAGTTGATAGTGCCCTGGTCGAATGAGCCTTAGGCCTAGAGGGAAGTTGCCTGTGTCTCAAGTCATAGACCAAGGTAATAATAGATGTCAGCCATCTGGAAAGAGTAAGCTTCGATACCGGAAGCCCTTTCTTGCCTGCAGCATAAGAGAGAGAGAGCTGGTCTGACTTTCTGAATTGTTTTGTCCTGTCTAGGTAATACCGTAATTGGCGATGAACATCTAATGAATGTAATTTTTGTTCAGCTCTGTTGGTATAGTCTGGGAAAAAGACAAGCAAATCAATGGAGTGGTTTAGATTTGCTTCCGATAACACTTTTGGTAGGAAGGAGGGGTTTGTTCTGAGAGTTACCCTATCTTTATGAAAAACCAAATAAGGAGGACGGACAGACAAGGCTTGAAGTTCCGATACCCATCTGGCAGATGTTATAGCTAGTAAAAACAGCGTTTTCCAAGAAAGAAGTTTGAGGGAGCAAGAAGCTGCAGGTTCAAAAGGGGGCAGAATTAGTGAGGTTAGAACTAAATTCAAATCCCATTGTGGAGGTGGATTTCTGACTGGAGGTCTGAGCAAAAAGATGCCCTTGAGAAAGGCTTTACACAGTTTGTGGGACATAATATTAGCGTCTGAGAGTCCAACATGAAAATTAGCAATGGCCGCTAATTGTACCCTGATAGTGGCCGATGATGACCCTGAATGAAAAAGCTCCACCAGAAAGTCTAGAACCTCATGAATGGGTGCATGGAAAGGATCTAGTTTGTGCCCAGTATGAAAAATGCTTCCATTTACTCACATAAGTCTTCCTAGTATTGGACTTACGGGAAGCCAGAATGATATCACGAACAGGAGGAGAAATAAGGGGAAGCCTGGCTATGGCTGGAAGTGGAGCAACCAAGATGTGAGGCTGATGGAATGTAGAGACTGATGCAGCTTGCCCGTGAGGTGGGTCAACAGATCCGGAAGGGGTTCCAGATGCCAAGGCTGTTCCAGTAAGTATTTGTGCAGGAACGGGAACCAAACTTGTCGAGGCCAAAACGGGGCAATGAGGATCATTTTGGATCTCAATGTGGCTGCTTTCTGAATTAATTGCGGGATCAATGGAAAGGGAGGAAAGGCATAAAGAAGACCCCGGGGCCAAACATGAACAAGAGCGTCTCTGAGGGGTTGGCCTGGTAGAGGAAAAAATGTGAAGAAGTCGAGGCACTTGCTGCTTTGGGGAGTTGCGAAAAGGTCACAGCAAGGCTGGCCCCACTTCCGAAAAATTCCGTCTGCTACCGCTTGATTTAGAGACCACTCGTGAGGCATGAGGATAGTTCTGCTCAATCTGTCTGCTATGAAGTTGGACTTCCCGGGGATGTGCGTTGCTATCAGAAACCGTTGAGATGAAATCGCCCATTGCCAAAGTCTGACTGCTTCTCAACAGAGGGGGTAGGACCTTGTTCCGCCCTGCTTGTTTATGTACCACACCACAGACATATTTGTCTGTTTGAATTGCTATAGTCCCTGTGGGAAGAGAGCTCTGAAGGGCTTGCAACATCAAAAGCACTGCCCTCATCTCCAGGACATTTATGTGCAGGTGGCATTATGACTGTTGCCAAGTGCCCTGGACCATCTGCCCTGATAATGCCCCCCCCACCCGATTAGGGAGGCATCCGTTGTGACAGTGGCAACTGGAGGGGGGAGAACAAAGGGTCTGCCCTGAAAAAGCTGAGGGGAAACCATCCACCAGGAGAGATGTTTCTTGCAAGATGGGGTTATCAAAATGTTGTGGGTCACTGGTAGATGTTGAAAGGACCACTGAGAAAACAGCATCCACTGAAGGAGCCTCATGTGGAAGCGGGCTAATGGAAGTAGAAGAATCGCCGCCACCACGAGGCCCAACACTTTCAATACTAGCTTGACTTGGACTCTGTTGGGCTGAAACAGGAGCTGAACATTCCGCCTTATGTCTGTCACTCTCTGAGGTGGTAATGTTGCAGACATTTCTGTGGTGTTTAATACGGCGCCTATAAAGTTTATACATTGACAAGGCGACAAGGAGGACTTTGCAAAATTTATAGAAATACCCAGACTGTTGCAAAGTTGAATAGTGTAATCCCTGGCCATTATGAGATCCTGTTTTGGTGGTAGCGGAAATGAGCCAGTCGTCTAAGTATGGAAACACCTGGAATCCTTTCTGTCTCAGGTGAGCCGTGACCACTGCCAAACATTTGGTGAACACCTGGGGGGCTGTGATGAGACCAAAGGGCAGGGCCCTGAATTGAAAATGACTGACTCCCAGCCAGAAGCGGAGAAACCTCCTGGAGCGCCTGTGTATTTTTATATGGTAGTACGCGTCTTGGAGGTCTAACGAGCACATCCAGTTGTCTCTGCCCAAAAAGGGTTGAATGGACTGCAGTGTTACCATCCGAAATTTTGTCTTTAGTAC
Source organism: Protopterus annectens (assembly GCF_019279795.1). NCBI lineage: Eukaryota > Metazoa > Chordata > Ceratodontiformes > Protopteridae > Protopterus > Protopterus annectens. Next base: position 1,909,207,559 of record NC_056737.1, read on the forward strand.
AGAGTTGTTTAACCTGCTGAGGTCCAAAATGGGTCTCCATTCGCCTGTCTTTTTTGGTACCAAAAAGAATCTGGAGTAAATTCTGGATCCTAGCTGATCTGCTGGGACTGCCTGGATGACTCTTTTTTTCTAACAGCTTTTTTATTTCTAGCTGAGCCTGACCCCTTTGTGCGGGTGGTACGTCTGGTAGGGGTTTTGGCGGTTGTACCGGAGGGAAAGTGAAAGGGATTTTGTAACCCTCGGATATGATCTTCTGTACCCATGTGTCTTGGGAGAAGGATTGCCAGGCTTCCGGGTACAGAGATAATCTTCCCCCGACTGCCTAAGAAGGCGGACAGTCGGGCAGCTTCTCAGGGATGCTGAAAGGGTTGGTCAGGGAAAGATTCCCTGGAATCCTGGTTCTGTGGACCCCCTCTGCCCCCAGGGCAGCGCCTGTTATTATTCCCCCCTCTGCCTCTAGGGGGAAATTCACCATGTGCGGCAGGCGCGACTCCCTGTGGTTTGCGGAACCACATCTTTCCACCCCTCTGTTCCTTAGGATAAGGTGTAGAAGGCATGGAAAAACAGACTCCCACGGCAGAGAGAGTCTTACCATCTTGCTCGCATCTGGTGAGGGTATTCTTCAACTGAGGTCCGAACAATTCCGAACCGTCAAAGGGGGTGTTGGTGAAGGATGCCTTGAAGGGATCGGCAAAGTTACAGAGTCGCATCCAAGCGTGACGTCTCAACGCAACGCCTGTGCCAGCGGCCCTACTCGCTCTATCAGCTGCATAAGAGATAAGCCACATGGAGGAGTTAACAATGGAGTTCAGGGTAGCCAGCTGAGAGTTTATTTTGTCCTTAAACCCCACAGCAGAAGGATCCTGTACCGTTTCACCCAGCTCTTTGAGCAAGTCTCTCTGAAGGCGGGTGAAATGACATAGTTCAGCGATCGCATAGAAAAGGTTGCTGAAGCAAAGGTCCGCTTGCCGTACCTGTCCATGATCCTGGACTCTTTGTTAGGAGGATGAACAGATACAGAAGGATCAGCCAATTCCTTCTTAGTGGCTGCTGCTGCCACCATAGCATCAACTGAAACACCTTTGGTGAGAAAGGATTTGTCATCTGGTGCAGAAATAAAATTTAGAAGGCCTCCTAGGGGTAGGTTCCATTGAATCAGGAGCTGCCCACGCCTTTCTAGCCACTACCTCCATTAGTGGGTCGAAAGGGGAAGACACCCAGGAGGTGGAAGGGTGAGATCCAAAGGCGTCAAGGTAAACCGACTAGTCCTCGGAAGGTTTGAGAGTGGACCAATTTCCCCTCTGTCTTAGGATCTCCAGGATGTCTGAAAAGGAGACATCCTCAGAGAGGGATCTGGGGGAACCGACTCATCCAAGTCGGTGTCCGATGTGACAGACTCGGGGGAGTCTATGTGCTTCCTCTTGCACTTTCTTTTCCTAGGGGGTTCCCCTGAAACTTCAGGGGAGCCCTCGGAAGAGGAGGAGACACCCAAGGTGGGTACCCTATGCTTTGGATCTCTGCTGTCGGGTGTAGGAGGATGGCCAGAGACCCTAACAGGCACTACAGAGGGAGGAGCCGCAGAACTTAACCTTGGAGTGGACACTGGGTCCAGCACACTCCTCATCACCTCGAAGGCTCCCCTATCAGATACCAAATGTAGCCCCGGCTCCAAAGAGACCAGAACCGCCCCTGGAACCGATAGAGAAGGCTCCAAGAATGATGTCGGGGCCGAACTAACCAGAGCTGAAGCTCCGAGAGGGAGAGCGGGGTCGGACAAGGGTCCGATGCCACTTGCCCCTCGGAGCCAACAATGGAGTCTCGGCGCCCGGACCTCTCCACGGATGGAACCAATGAAGAGGTCGGAGCCGACGACACCAGAGCCGAAGGAGGAAGTATCGGCTCCGACGTGGGCAAGGTCACGGTTCCAACAAACTCCGGCTCCGAACTCGAGAGATGAGTCGGGGGAGGAATGGATAGCTGTATCGAAGGAGCCACAGTCTGGTGAGATGGGCTTTGGAGCATTTGGGCCAGCGCCTGAGATTTTATGAGTCTACTGACCACCCTCTCGATGTCGTGGTCAGAGAGCCTGGATGACCTCGATGAATGAGTCCTATAACTCCGCTCCGATAGGAGAGGGGACCTCAGAGCCGATCTGACTGACTCTAGTGAAGGGGACCTAGAGCGCTTGCGTGCTGGGGTCGGCTCCGATGATGGTTTCGGAGCGGAAACCACTTTGCTCGCCTCGGAGCCAGACGGAACAGAGGTCAGAGCCGTCTCGATAACGCCAGCCCTCGGCTCAGAAGCTGGAGCAGAGGGTTTGGCGGTTTTTGTTAGGATGAGCTTGTTACGCCTTTCCTGCAGGACTCCTGAACTAAATCCGTGACAAACGGAACAAGAGTCTTGCAGGTGTAAAGGCCCCAAGCAATAGACACAAGAAGTGTGACTGTCTGTCAAAGACATTTTCTGACAGCATGAGTCACACTTCTTGAATCCCGAAAGCTTAGGGTCCTTTGACATCCTGACAAAAAAAGAAAAGGAACACAGTCAGTCCACACACACACACACACACACACACACACACACACACACACACACACACACACACAAACACACTTATTTAAATTAAAGGGAACTGACTAAAAACCCACACACACACTGAAAGGGGTGGGGGAAAACTAAGGAAAAGCCCGTAGGCCCAAGATAAAAAAAACTAAATAAAGAAGGGGAAAAAGGACTACCAAAAGGGTAAGGCAGTTAGAGGGACCTAAAGAAGGGTAAGTAACTGGAAAAAAACTATTGAGACTGAATATATATATATATGAAAAAAAAACTTACTGACCAGAGCCGGTAAAAACAGACTACCTCGCAGCGAAGCGGCAAACGAGATCTGGGGAGTTAGCGCATGGTATTGTGGGATATAGGGCTGCCTCGAGCCGGTAAAAATAGCTCTCGAGCTACAGTACAGGCAGAGTCGGAGCCGAGGATCGGCTCCGAACCCATCCAGCAAGAATGAAGGCGAGAATGACAACTTAACATCATGGCTTACGTCATACATGATAATTTAATACAGATGTTTCTTGTTTAAAAAAAAAAAAAGAATATGGCAAAAAAAAAAGAATGGAGTTCATTTCTTCAGATTTGTCATTTTAAAACTACTCATCAAAAATTAGTGACAGTGATTTTTCTGATAAGACAAAAGTTTAATTCCAAAATCTGCAGGAAAATCTATATATTTTCTTTACTGAAAAATGTATACATGGAAATATCTCCATATTGCTTTTCTAACTCCACATAAAACTACATTAATATATAAATCTGAAAAAAATTAATTTCTGGAGATGTAATGAAGTTCTCGATGCTGTTTTCATATGACTGCATAGTGTGTAATGGTAACTCCTTTCTGGTATGGATGTAGACAATTTGCTCAAGCGTTGTGGTCAGATAATTGTATTATAACTAACTCTTTAATCCTATTTAATGTTCCAGTTCCAGATTCTATCCCTAAAGTTCAGTTGCCTCTTCTTTAGTCCATTTTAGCAATAGCAAGAAAAGTAGTTATAAAGAATTGGCTGTGTAAAACTGCTCTTTTACTGAATTCATGTTTGGCTACAAATATTTTTAAAAATGAATTGTCAACTATTAAAATGAAAACACTGAATATTACTCATCAATATATATATGCTGGTTAAAACTCGGTGATTTACTAGTTAAGCTGTAATGGTTTAATTTATTGTACTGAATTTCTGTTACAGACCTGTGTAAATAGGTATGTTTTGTTACATTTTGCTTTATATGGATTTGTACATTTTTGTTTTTAAAAAATAAATAGGTTTTGGGAAAAAACAGTGATGTCAATAAGTATCCTATTACAAAGAGAAAACCACAAACTGGGTTTGGGAAGATAATCCATCTAGCTGTTGCTGTTCCCAGTTTAACACGATATAGTAATAAGGAAAGTTTTTCCCCACTTTAAAAAGTTAAGGAGGCACTGGGAAGAATGTACTTCTTCTGAGAGACCACCTTATCAGTGTATGATTGTATGTGTGTGTGTGTGTGGGGGGGGGGCAGGTGACTTTGGGTAACCCAAACAGGATCAGACGTATATTTAGTGTGTGTGAATCCAACAAAGACTATATACTGTTAGAAATCGCTATAGGTACAAAAATGTGGCTAGGAATACAAGTACAGGAAGAAATTGCACCAGTTAGAGAGGTTTGTCAGAATATACCTCTAGCAGAGACTGCAAAAGGAAGATACACAAACACCGCAGCTTTAAAGTGTTGCAAAGCAGAGGGTAGAAGTGTCACTGCAGCCTGAACATTTTGCAACGCAGGAAACTAAAATGACTAGTAGCACTTAAAAGAAAACACTCACTGACAGATGGTATTCTAGTGAAATGAAGTTAGGAAGCATGGACAATACACCATTTGAGCTGAATTCTTAACTTCCAGTCAAGTTAAAGCAGAAAATACCAGAAAAAGAGAATTTGTAGTAACAGATGGGTTAAGAAGGGGCAGTATAACAAGAAAACTATTCAATGGGTAGTTTAAGATGGAGAAACAGTGCTTGGTCAGATTTATAAACCCATTTCTGTCAATACAAAACAGAAAAATCAAATAAGGGAAGAATCTAGACAACACGTACTTATAAGGAAGAAAATATGTTAGACTGAAGATGCATTCTGTTCTGACAAACCTTCTGCAAAGGGAGATCAATCTAGAAAAGAAAAATAAACCAACAGGACAGTACCCAGTCACACTGAGACAAAGGGAGAGTAACCTAGAGAAGAAAAATAAAGCTGAGACCATGATGATCATTCACAATGACAAAGGGAGAGCAACATAAAAATGACAAGAAAAATGAGATGGTGGTGGATAATAAGGGACAGAGAACCTTGAATAAAACTTTAATGATATTCCTCTGGAGTCAAAATATATGAGTTCTTAGCAAATGGAAGATGACTCTACATATGAAGTTCATAACGAAAAAATAATTAAATAAGGCAGAGACAGCAACTAAAGAATAATGGTATGAGATACCTTTTCTAAGAGATTTATACAATTACACCCCTGTACCTGTGGTGGTGCTGCTGCGGTAGCGTTGTCGCCTCATAGCAAGACGCCGTCCCGTTCGATTCTCAGCTAGAGCGTCTTCTGTGTGGAGGCATACGTGAATGGGGCGTGCCTTCGTTGAAGGTTGTGCGTCAGGGTTGGTAACCCAGTACGTAAAAATCCACTACCAATCATTAGCGGACCGGAGTTTCGCTGTGGCAACCCCTAACCGGGAAAAGCCGAAAGACACAAACAAACACCCCTGTACCTGTAACTGGTAGGTGAGAAGACAGTACCTTTTATCTCAAAGTCAAAGCTTGAGGAAACCCAAGAATAAGCTGATGTTCAAGTAAGCTGCTTACATTTTAAAAAGGCACAATAGGAAGATAACACATTCAACAAAGCAAGGGAAATATAATTAGAGCTGCAGGAGAAGCAGCAGAACAAGATGTTCCTACTTCTTACCCATACTTTAGGTTATACACTTGCTTGTTATACAGAGTAAATAAGGACAGAGGAAGCAATATGCCAATTATTAGTACCCCTTCCTTTTTTAAATCTTGTGATGAAACAGTACAGTCATTTGATAGGTGGGCAGATATGAATACATAAAACTAAACTGAAGATCTTAAAGATTTACTGGTCCAGAAAAATAAAAGAAACTGCAAATATTTTTTTTTGCTCTGCAGGATCTACCCAATGGCTCCACTGGGTTCAGCCTTTGAAATAATATATTGCAGGCATCCTCAAGGTCTATTAGATATTGCCAGAGAAACTTGGGAAGAAGAGAAATCTCCAGTTTAAAACTGTTGTAAATATACTACAAAACCAGCTTGCAAAATAAGCAGAAAGTAGCAATGCTCATAGTACAGGGATACAAGGAAAGAGCTCAAGTTATCCAGAAAGGAATGTATAATAGAAATGCGGAGACTAGGGAATTCAAAGCTGGAGACTGGGTGCTGGTTTTGGTCCCCTCGGTGGAGAATAAGCTTTTAGCTAAATGGTAGGGTCCCTATGAAATAAAGAAAACAAATGAGGTGAACTATAGTATTAGTTAAGAGAAAATAAATTAAGTAAACTTGTACAATTAAAGAGATAAAGGAAGACCAAAACAGATATACCATATCAACATTCCGAAACCATGGAAAGAAGTACAAACTTTGTTAAACACCAAAGCTTAGCAGATATGGAAAATAAAGACAGAAGTCATTTATACCTGCAGTTCAGATATACTCCCCCAGCCACAATTTCTGATGTGGAAGAAGAAAATGTTTTCTGAATTGGCTGGCAAAACAAATTTGCTCCAACACTATATCCAAGAGGGGAGGTTAACCTAAAATCTAACCAAATGTCAGAATCACAAAGAAAGAATTTACAAGAAGACAAAAAAAGTGTTTCAGCTGTGGGTAACTGATGAGTGGAACAGCCCCATAAAATTCTGTAATGATTTCAGGAAGCTGAACAGCATTTCAAAATTTGAGAGGTATCTTATGCCTAGGATTGAAGAGTTAATAGAATCATTAGGGAAGTTAAGATTCTTAACTACATTAGACTTCACATAAGGCTACCCACCAACAACCCTTCACAACTGAGATTAAAGAAAAGACAGCCTGTTGAAAGCACACGATTATCTCATTACAATGTTCTTCCTTTTGGACTAAATGGTACCCCAGCAGCCTTTCAGAGTTTAATGACTAGAGTCATGAAACCCCATACAAACTATGCTGCAGATAACGTTGATGATACTGTATAGTCAGAAGACTTTGACCCACATCTAGCTAAGATACAGTCAGGCTGTACTAGACTCTCTGAAGAAAGTAGGACTGAGTGTTCAAGAGCAAGGAAGGCATGAGTGAGATGAAATAACTCTACTATATTATAGGAAAAGGAATGGATACCCCCCCCCAAAAAAAAAAAGAAAAAAGTGGAAGCAGTAAGAAAATGTCCTGTCCGAAACAAAACAAAAAAGAAAAAAACAATCAACTGAAGAGGAGCTTCTCATCTCTTTCCTTACCCACAAACTAAGCAAAGCAGACACAAGATATTCTTTGTGACTGAAAGGGAATGCCTAGCCATTAAGTGAACAGTTGGTTTCATAAGGTATTAGCTTCTGGGAAGAGAATTCACCCTTGTAATGGACCATGCCTCCTAGTGTGGATGCACCAACAATGGGATGGAAATACAAAGCTGTGTAGATGGGCTCCATTCTTGCAACCATTTAAATTCCATGTGCAGCACAGGTCATGCTCAGTCTTCCCAAAATGCAGATTAAGCATGAAATCAATTTCATACGATTCTCGGCTGGAGTGCGGGGAGTGCCTTCTGTGTGGAGTCTGCATGTCCTCACCGCGGTTGGGTGGGCATTCGAAAGACATGCGTAAATGGGCGTGCCTTTGTTGATGGTTGAACGTCGAGCTGGCACCTCGGCGTTCGTGAAAATCTACTGCTAATCATTAGCAGACCTGAGTTCCACTGTGGCGACCCCTAACCGGGAAAAGCCGAAAGACAACAACAACAACTGGATGGTGTTAACTATGCACACACAGCAAAGTGGTTATCACCAAATAGAAATATTCAAGCAAACCATAAATGTGCAAACAGTGTGGAAACCATGTATCTGTGTATAAATAAATGTATAAATTCTGTTTAATAACCATGTCTCTGTGTATGTTTATGTCTGTTAAGATTAAGGCTCATCGATGATTTTGTGGGTAAGGAATGCATGACTGATGCATGGCTTGGCTGGCATGCTTTTGGGTCCCTGCTAGCAACTTAAACTCTTGCAAGCCATATAGATCACAATATTTATTTATTTATGGTCATTTATTCACTGGGAAAGTCCAACTGAGCAATACCTCTTTCAGTGGTGGTCCAGGGAGAAAGGTTCCTTTATACCAACATTTTGGACATTTACTCATTCACTGTCAAGTTTCATTCATAAGCATCGGTTCCATTATTCAGACATCCTTGACATCAGTTATATCATTTATAAAGAGAATGGTGACTTCAACTTCTTTTTACATGGAGTGGGGCTGCTCCTGCCCCACTGACCTCTTGCCCTGCATACCTCCCCAAAACATGCTCACACAAAAACCATATGCATATTTATACTATCTATACAGTTCAGTTTTCATAGTGAAACTCATTTTTTTTAAACACTGCAACACTGAAAATAATCCAGTCTTGTGGCTTGCAGAACCCAGTTGAGAAGAGCAGGGGGTTAAGAGTGGTAGCATGACAGCTGCCTGTGCTTTGTAGAAATGAGTTACTGCAAGTGTGGGTTAAGCAATGGCTGCAGCCTTCCCCCCCAAAAGAAGACAGACAAAGTCAGTGGGACATCAGTTATTAGCAGCAGGATAGGGTTACGTGAGCAACTGTTATCACAAGAAAGCAAAGTTCCAATTTACCTATTGCCTCATATTCTTTTTCCCTTTAAGTGGACAGTAACAAAAGAGGCTGCTGTTGATATATGTGGTTGGGGGCTGTCACTGTCTAATCTATAAAAAAAAAAAAAAAAAAAAAAGTCCCCTTAGCTGGAACCACCTCCAGCTTGATTCCTCCTTTACCTGACTGGACTGAGTGCTTGATCTTTGACTTTTTGCATTTTTCTTTTTCTTTTTAATGACAGTATATGCCCAGCCACTTGCAGCCCTGTAAGTTGATATCATTATTAGGTGAGAAGCAACGTGGTCTGCAACTTTTTGGTTAATGTATTGCACAGGCAAGCTGCAGGCTTATAAATCTGCTCAGCAAGTTGGCACAAATCTGTGGCACTAAGAAAAGTTTACAAGTGACTGTATGAAAATGCAGCATGGCCATGGCATGGTATTTTGATTAGGTAAGGGTGACATTAGGCTCTCTGTCAAGTTACTTCAGTCTTCAGATTATAGGCACTATATATTAATTGGAAAATAATGTGTATGTCACTTTGATTCCAATCTGATTTGTCATGTCTAGGATGGTTAATCTCCTCTAACTTGCAGCATAAAATGTGATATGAGCAGTATGTCTCAACTCATTGGCAAGGTAGGAAAGGTCATCAGAGTGGTTGAGAATTATGGAAAGAGGACTAAACTTTATATAAACTTATCAAAAAGATTATCAAAACAACGTAATAGAAAAAAGTAGCAAAAAACGAATACTGTATTTGCTCCAAATACAAACCATGGATATACTTCTTGGTTATTCAGAATCAGTTGTGTAGCTTGAGGAGACAGACAAAATAGTTGCACTTATATGACATTTTAAACAAGAAACATCTTTAGTATATTGTTACTTATGACAAAGGCAATTATACATTTATATGATGAAAAATATAATTTAATAAAAACTATATTGACAATCTTAGTTGTTAGCATTATAAATCACAAACCATACGGACATGATTTTAGTAGCAAACATTGTACATCACTTATAAACTACCTAATCATTGTCAATCATACAATACACAGCTCATTCAAATCCTGCCATCTTTTAAACCTCAATCCTCACCTGTATGAACCGTACCCACAATTCACATTTTTTTTCAATGTAATTTGCTCCCATCCTTTTCTAAAGATCCCAATTCCAGTTGTTTTAGCTCTGTTACTATAGTCACTACTTCTAGTACAGTTGGTTTAGACCTTAATTTCCATTTTCTAGTGATTGCTCTTTTGGCAGCCATCATAAGTAGACTTAGCAAGGCCTTACTAAGTCTAGGCAATTCCGATTCTGTATCATGGCACAGAAAAATACTTTCCCTAGACACACCAGTTTGGTCACCCAATAAGTCTGCAAGGAATCTTTAAAGTCTTCCAACTCATTACACTCCCAGAAAATGTTCCCAATTACCTCTTTCTTCTCTGTCACACCTCCAACATTTGCTGTCTAAGGAAAAATTCTCTGGAGTCTACTTGAGGTATAAAAATATCTATCTAAACATTTCCAAGTTGTTGTATCTTTCGGCTTATCCCGGTTAGGGGTCGCCACAGCAGAACTCTGGTCTACTATTGTTTGGTAGTGGATTTTTACGTGCCAAGTTACCAGCCCTGACGCACAACCTTCAACGAAGGCACGCCCATTCACTCATGCCTCCACACAGAAGACGCTCTAGCTGAGAATCAAATGCGACAATGTCTTGCTGTGACATTTCCAAGTAAAAATCCTAAATCTTCTACATTTTGCTGCATATATGGGAAACATACATGCATTCCCCCATTGTTTCTTTGTGAATTGCTTATCAAATCTCTTCCAAATCTTTTCTAACCTCCTCTGATTAATTCTTATATTTATCATGCAATATTTTATATGCTCTACTAATTATTACTTTAACAGCAAATTCTGTTCTAGATTCTATTAAAACCTCTACCAGTGCTGGCCTTTCATTTAGGGCCCCCCTATTTCTTTCTCCTTGCCTATACTTTGATATCAGTCTTTAATAGAGAAGGCAATATCTATCCTGCAGTCCAAATAAATTCTTGGCATCGTCCAATTCTATTATCTTTCCCTCTCTAGTTATTTGCTCCCAATACCTTGATTCCTTTGCCAGTTTTCTCCAATAAATTCCAGCCCCTTTTTGCCTATTGTCTGTATGCCTAATTGCAGTCATCCCTATCAGCAGAAGCTCCTTTCTCCATTCATGTGTTGGCTTAGTTCTTAGTATACTTTCTGCTACTTTATGAATATAACACTCTGTATCATTACTGTTACTCTCCTTAAAGATCTGCATCCAAACTCCCAGTCTCTCTGTTTCTTGCACTTCCCCCTGTTTCATCATCATCCCTTTCCACTGTGAATTATAGCTTGCTGGTTGTGCTATTTATAGAAGCCTTAACTGTGTAGCTCTGAAAACCCCCTTCATTTCAGGTAATTCCAATATGCCTTTTTCAGTTGGAAGAATCAACTCAGCCCAACTGACTCTTGCTGTCTTCCCATCCCAAGTAAAATCCTTCAGCTTTTTATTAACTGCTATCCAGAGCTTTGACTCTGTTTGATAAATATATGCCTGACCTGTGTATAAGACTAAAAGGACTAAAAACATTTTAACTGCTTGTATCTTACAATCCATATCCATATAACAGCACTTCCAATTTCTCAGTTTTTGTATTATCTTCTGTTTAGTCTCTTCCCATACATCCTTAGCTGATATACCAGAATAATTTTTAATCCATATACCAAAGTACTTCATTTTATCATGTCCCCATAAATATGGATATTGCTGAACCAATTCATGTGTGCGTACACAATTTACAGTTACTGCTTTTGTTTTAGCATCATTAATTTTGCATCACAAAAAGATTTGAAACGGTCTCAAAATGTTCCACAACACTGAAATGTCCTTTTTCTGGTTTTGTCAGGTATAAAATATCATCACCTTTAAAAAAACAGCTTTTCTCGAGTAACATACCAATTACATTCTTGAATTTCTGAGTCCCTTATTTTCTTTGTCAATGATTCTAAATATAATGCAAATAACAAAAGGGAAAGAGGACACCCCTGCCTGGTCCCTCAAGCAAAAATTATCAGACAAGAACCCACCCACCTTAATTTTCTGGCAACTCATGTGACCTCCTAATCAACCATATAATTTTATCAGGAATTGCAAATGCTTCCGTTGCCCTGATCATAAATTCCCAGCTTACTCTGTCCAATGCTTTCTCTGCATCGAGACCCACCAACAACAGTGGCATTTTCTTACATCCTGCTTCCCCTCTGGATCATTAGTGTTCTGTTACTGTTGTTAAATGTTAGTCTACCCTCCACAAATCCACAATGATCCATATCTATCACTTTTGCCATTCTTTGATACATTATAGGCAAACACTTTATAATCATGGTTTAATGTTGAAATGGGCCTGTATGAAGATTGATCTGATGGGTCTTAACCCTCTTTAGATATTACAGCCACCACCACTTTCTTCCAGCATGCTGACACTTCTCCTCGGCCTCCTCTTAAAATACTATTAAACAAAACCTTCTAGATCCTTTAGCAGTTTTTTTCCCTCCTAGCTTCTATACTTCCACAGGGTATCATCTATTCCTGGGGACTTTTCTGCAGATCGGTTATAAATCACCATTTTTATCTCATCTCCTGCTATCCTAACTGCTAGTAATTGAGCCCCATCTACCGCTAAACTTGGCATTTTTAATTCTTCCATGAACATTTCCATTGGTACTTTTTCTTAGTTTCCATATTTCTCTGCTTTATTCAGACTTTCATAGAATTTATGAAATTTTTTAATACCTCTACAAGATCTCGTTATCTTCCTTGTTATAGGCTCCCTAAGCTTGACGGCCGCTCCTTCTACTTTCTGTTGCCTGAGTCATTGTGATAAAAGTTTTTCTGCTCTAGAATTATCAAAAAAAAAAAGTTATGTGCTTACCATAACATTCCATGTGTTGTCCGTTTTCATTCTTCAACTGTTGGGGTTGGATCGGATCCTCAAATCCATCTTGGCATTACTATAGCTTGTGGCCACCAAAAAGCTCACAAGTCACTCCCTCACTCATAATGCACCAATCCCTAACATACATCAGATCTTGTTTGCTGTTTTATATAAGGTATAAAGGACTGCTGCACAAATCCTAATAGAATAAGCCATATCTGGAGCTCAGCCAGGAAGGTGGTGGTGTCCTTAAAATCTCTTGTTCTTCCAGGAATTTACTGTGAAAAAAGAAAGGCTGGCAGTTGGTGGGTGGGAAGCTGAGGAAGAATGAAAATGGACAACACAGATGGAATGTTATGGCAAGTACATAACTTCTTTAATCTGATGGTATCAATTTTCATTCTATCTTCAACTGTTGGGACAGAGTCACCAGCTACCTAAATTCCCTGGTGGACTCTCAGGATATCCCTGAACACAGTTGAGACAAAAGCCTCTCAACTTCCAGACCAAATCTAGTTTGTAATGTGTAACAAAGGTCTGAGGATTTGCCCAAGTTGCTTCTGCACATATGTCGTCCATGGAAGCCCTAGACAGAAACACTTGTTCTCAAGAACCTAGATGAATGAGCTCTTAGAGGTTTTGGCAAGGATAGACCCAATTTGCTATAGATAAATGATATGCAATCTATCAGCCATCTAGCTAAGGTTACCTTTCCAAACTGACTCTCCCCATTTAGAATCTGCAACAGACACAAATAATTGATCAGACTTTCTAATAGCTTTTCTTGTATGTGGGTAAAAAGGTAACTGTCTGTAGACATCCAATAAATGCAACATGTATTCCCCTTTGTTTGCCAGTTTAGGAAAGAAGACTGGCAGATTGATGGATTGGTTAATATTGGATTCTGACATCACCTTAGGAAGGAAAGAAACACTGATACATAATGTTACTCTATCCTTATGAAAAAATCAAGTAGGGAGGTTTGGAAGACAAGGCTTGAAGTTCTGAAATTCTTCTAGCAGAAGTGATGGCCAGTAGATAGATAACTCTCCAGGTCAGGAATTTAAAATCACATTTAGCTCCTGGTTCAAAGACAGAATGAATTAAGAACTGTAATACCAAATTTAAACCCCATGGTGTAGGGTCTTTATATGGAGGTCTTAGTAGGAGGGTGCTTCTTAAAAATACTTTACAAATCATAGATGAAGCCAAGGAAAAATCCTCACATCCAGTATGAAAATTAAAGATTGCTGCTAATTGAACTCTAACTGTTGAGGCGCTAGCTCTCCCATTAAAAATTGTTGCTATAAAGTTGAGAACAACTTGTACAGGGGGTAAGAAGGGATCAGTGTGTTTCTGCTGTCCCCAGAAAGTGAACTTTTTCCATTTACTTCTATAAAGTTCTCTCGTAGAAGCCTTATGGGAAGACAAAATAATTTTACAGATGTGTGAACAGTGCATTGGTTGTCTGACTATTAATGGAATTGGAGAAACCACACTGTTAGCTTGAAGTTTGAGATATCTGGATGAATCATGTATGTTGGGTGAGACAGGAGGCCTGGAATCGGATCCAGAATCCAAAGTGGGTGAATTACATGAGGCCAAAGAAAGGGGAACCAAATTTGACAAGACCAGTAAGGCACAATGAAAATGACTTTGCTCTTCAACTAGAAAGCTTTCTGAAGAAATTGTGGAACACAGGAGACAGGGAATAAGCACAAAAGAGACCGGGGGGGGGGCAATCTTGCAGTAGAGTGTCGCTCGGTGATTACCCTGGAGGGGGAATTAGGGCTTTATTGACCTGAATTTGCCCATAAATAGACTTAAAGTCATGGACATTCAGAATTGCCATATAGCTGAAACACTGGATATCCTTAAGGATTAATTTGCATATATCCCATATTGCCTCTAATACAAGAGGTTTAAGGAATCACACAACGGAAAGTATAGCCATGCTAGATTTTTCTTTTAGTTTTTACTGACTGTTTTAGATTATACTGTATGTTGTACAACAACAAAAATAAAAATTTATGTTGAATGACTATCTCACCTTTTAGGCCATAAAGCAAGAGGCACCGATTAAACTTTGTTTAAATAAAAGCCCAGGGATCATGAAAATGGAAGAAGTGAATTGCATTGTCTGGCTGCCCTTCCTTGTGGAACTACTGATGGTGTTTTCCATTTCTGCAGCAGCACCTCAACAAGCCAAAACTGAGGAAGTGTAGCAGAAGCCATGTAACAAATGATAGGCTGAAAACTTATCGTAGCCTTAAACTGCTGTCATGAACCAGATTCAAACTATTCGCTCTGGCAACTGCACCTCAACCACTGTAAAGGTAGAAATAATGTATAAAATGAGAAAATGCCTGAACATATAGCATATCAACATTACAGCTGGACTTACATCCACCTCACTGATGCTGAGTACGACCTGTATTGGTTAGAGATAATGGCCTAATGCTAGAAAGTCAGAATGACTGGCGAATGATAGGGGGCAAAATGTATCAAAATGCTATACTGTTGGGAGTGTAATGAGCTGGCAGACTTCAAAAATTCCCTACAGGGTACTATGCCAGAAATATTGGGTGTGCAAATGGGTGTAACTAAGGAAATGAATTTTTTGAGCTGGAATACAGGATCGAAATTGCCTAGATATAGCAAGGCCATGGTAAGTTTAATTCTGGTGGCTTTCAAAAATGCAACCGATAGAAAATGGAAATCAAAGTCTAAACCAACTGTATTTGAAGAAATTAATATTTTAACAGAGATAAAAGAACTGGAAGTGGGATATTTAGAAGGATAGGAGCAAATTACATAGTAAAAATGGAAATTGTGGGAAAATACATGCAGAATAATGTTTTGTAGGAAGAGTGTGGTTTAAGGGAAGGCAGGAATTCATCAATTTATGTAATGTAGGACTGATGATAATTATATAAACATATATATGTAATGAATGTTTGTAACTGTGAACATGTTAACATGGCTTGTTTTCTTTTATTATATAAATGCATGTTTGCATATGTTTTAAGTGATAATTTGATAAAGGTGTTAAAAAAATGCAATACTGTTCAGCTCAAAATACCATTATGTAGTCTACATGCTTCGTCTCACTATAATTAACTTTTTGGTGATAAACTGAAAACAGTCTTGTGGATTAATGTCCAACTTTCATCCAGGCACATGGTCTCACAAAGAGTTGTGAGTTTAGTGTCGTCATATCTGTATGCGTCCAGAGTTCTAATAAAGGTAACGGAGCAAGCCAGGCCAAAATTCTTAAAAACAGCAAATAATTTATTGATATATCCAGTAAGCACTTTCACTTAAAAGCTTCATCAGACTGTTACAATAAAATGTTCAGAAACGTCTTACATATACATTCAAAAACTTCAGAACCAATGGCAATGCAGTATATATAAAAAAAAACATTACTTAAAGGTGCAGCTCAAAATTCCAATATATAAAGCAATAAAACCTAAATAAAAGCTATTTAAAACTTTATAGGACCAATGTAATGCATAGAATGTAATGATAATATATGCAAAGTAATAATACATTTTTATAACAGTAGTTATTTCCTTATTCTCCTTTTCTTAAGTGAGGGCTTAATACTAGCCCTTTCATTCAATCCATGTCCCCTATCTGCCCCAAGTATGATAATCCAGTTATTCTCTTTGTATTCTGTCTTATTCCTAATGTCCCCTTCTCTTATATTGGGATGAACTAATTCTATGACCCTGAACAAAAAACAATGTTCTGGGCCAAAACTAGAAACATGTTTGGCTAGGGCATTATGAATGGACTTGTTTCTGATGTGATAAATATGCTCACGAATTCTGTCTCTAAAGACCCTATTCGTTTTTCCAACATAAAAGGATTGGCAGGTTTGACACACTGCCAAATATACAAGGTTGGAACTTCTACATGTTGCTTCAATATTAAAAACAAAATTCCTCCCCAAGTCAGGATGATAGAAAGTGTGTGAAGTATCAATATAGGAACAAAAATTACATTTAGCACACAGTCACATTTGGCCTACCAGATCACATAATGTGCTATTAAATTGTTTATAACATAATAACCTCTTAAGATTTTTTCTATTTTTATAAGTAAAGATTGGTCGGTCTCCTACAATTTCATTAATGTCATCACCCACTAGAAGTACAGACCAAAATTTACTAAAAATGACTAAGTTCTTTATCATACATGGTATAAAACAAGGGAATTGTTAATGTGGTAGATTTACTTATTGGACAAGAAGCAATAACATTCTGGGGTCCAAAATATGGTGCTGCTATTTTTCCACACAAAGTGGAAATTTCAGCCAAATGTTTCTTGACTTCATTAGAGGTATACCCTCTAGACAAAAGTCTGTGGCTTAAATTATCTAATTCATCAGAAAAATAATTATCCAAAACATTTAATCGTGATGCCCTAACACCTTGGCCTTTAATTAAATTTCTAAAAATAAATTCAGGGTGCATACTAGATCTCAGAAGTAAAGAATTTCTATAGCATGATTTGAGATGTACCCCAGTATTGATCAAGCCATTATCAAGTTTCTCAATGTATAAATCCAGATATTCAATCCTAGTACAAGACCAGTTAATAGTAAATTTAAAACATTCAAGCAGATTATTAAGTTTATCAAAGAACCTTAAAAGTTCACCAGACCGCACTACTCAAACTTCAATCCCACTATTTAAAACTAAACTTAAACTCTTCTTTTCCAACCATTGGCTTTGCTCTTGCAATAACCCAGACTAACCCTTTGTACCTCCCTGCTATGGGACTCTTTCCACCCTCTCTTTTTCTTATATATAACTCTCTGCATTACTCTCTACAAAACTGTTTCTATTTTGTCATTTCTAACAAAGGCGCAAAATCTCTACTTTTCAACTTCTTACAAAGATGTAATAGAGTAACTAGGTACTTTACTTGTATTTTTATACTGTACACTTTTCTATGTAATAGAGAAACTAGGTACTTTACCTCATATTGTACTCAAATCTTTTTAATTCTATCAGAAGGTTTAAAGTACATGTTTTTAGATTTTATTTGTATATGCTGATATATTATGATAAATTTTTGTTTAGTCTTACTATAGTAGTATTGTAGAGGAGCTTTTCTCCCCGGGCCTCCACTGAAAATGGACATGTATCCAGTTGGACTAGCCCGGTAAACAAATGTAAAATAAATAAATAAAAAATAAAATGTATGTTTCTCAGTGTACAGAGGGGTAAAGTGTCCCATGAATGGGATATTTGATTTAATGGTGATTGGCTGCAGTAGGCCTGGGTATGAGCCATGGGATTCTAGGGACATAGAGGGTAATCTATAGCTTGCTAGGATATGGTATGTGACTTTGTCTGTGGTGATTTGCATCTGGAAAAATCCAAGGGCATCATCCTGTTCAGCCAGCCTAGAGTTATGCTTGCTGCTGATATAGATGGAGACTCCTCTACCTTTTCTATCTGTCTGTGCTGATGGTCTAAATGTGCGGAAGGCACTGAAGCTTTGCAATGCCAGAGTATTTTTTCAGGCTACTTGCATTAAGCAAAACACCTTTAGGTTTCTTTGGGTTTTATTTGCTATGTCCATAGCTTTGTCAATTTAGCATTGCCTAAAAAAGGCTCTAAGGATGTGAATAAAGTTTTAGACAATATTCTGAAGCCTTGGGGAGACAAAGCTATGTGGTGTGTTAACTATGTCCTCCCATGCTGTCAAATATTTAATCCACTTGAAAGACACCAAAAACTAAGCCAACTATCAAAGTCAATTATCTTTTGTTCATACTGTGGCATAATCTTGGAGCAAGTAAAATGCTGCTCAATGCAAGGCACATACCTGCCTGAGACTCATACTCAGAGAGACTAACAATGTCTCTCCCTTCATATAATCCAGGGAAGTACATTTCAGGTCTTTATTGCCCACATCCACTATGACAGAATCATACTGGTACCTGTGGTGTAGTGACTTGAGTGCGTGTGTAATTTGGCAGATCCTGGCTCCAGATAAGCAACTGTTATCTTCTCCTTGTTCAGTCTACTGTGTGGGGCATCTGTGTGTTGTACAATGAAGTCCCCTGTGACAAGAGTCCTGGGTAATAGCTGGCTTGCTTTACGGGCTTTGCTCTTGGGGCTCCACTGGATGTGTATTTATTTACTTATTTACTGCATTTGATTACCGGGATTGTCCACTGGGCCTGAAGAACCCATTTTCAGTAGAGGCCCGGGGAGAAAAGCTCCACAGTTATTACATACAGACAAAAAAATGAACAATACAGGGTTTATAAGACACATCAGCATATAACAATTCTATGATTGTCTACAATGAATTGAGGAACAATGGAATTACATTGGGGACACCAGTGAGGAAGGCATACAGATTAAGGAGTGATATGAGTACCGCGGTGGTGGTGCTGCGGTAGCATTGTCACCTCACAGTAAGACGCTGTCCGGTTTGATTCTCAGCTAGAGCGTCTTCTGCATGGAGACATGCGTGAATGGGTGTACCTTCATTGAAGGTTGTGCGTCAGGCCTGGCAAGCCGGTACGTAAAAATCAACTGCCAATCATTAGCAGACCGGAGTTCCGCTGTGGCGACCCCCTAACCAGGAAAAGCCGAAAGACACACAAACAAACTTAGAATAAAGGAATTCACTAATGAGTAAAGCAGATAGTGGAGAAATGAGTTAGTGTAGAGTAGTTATTGAGTGTAGAGGAGATGGATATTGAGGGGGGAGCAGGTTTTAGGGTTGGTAGTGGAGGTGCAGGTACATATCCAATGAGAGGCAAGATGTAATTTAAGGGAGTTTTTATAGGGATTAGACATAGCTCTGAGTGAAGGGGGAAGATCATTCCATAATTTAGAGACAATAAAGGAGTACAGCATTTAACCAGCAGAGAGCTTAGGTTGGGCGACATTTAATAGCATTTTGTTTTCAGACATGCACGCCTGTGACTATTTAGATGATACATGTTCAGTACACTAGTGAGGGATGGGCAGGCTTCTGGGAAGTAGATAAGTCTGTGGGCAATAGCAAGTTGTAGGTATGTTAGATGATGAGGAGTTCGAGCCAGCCTAGTTCCTGCAGTGTGGTGCAGCGGTAGGTGGAGAATTTGGTGTTTGTAGCAAATTTGGCAATTTTATTGTAACATGAGTTTAGTTTTCAGAGAGGACTGTATATTGGTAAGGATGGGGGTGCCATAAGCGAGTTGGAAGCAGGAATGCCGTGGCAAGAGCTTTTTTTTGCAGGAGGCCTAAGAATGTAGTTATGCCTATACAGGGATCCTAGTTTTTGATGTTTTTTTTATGTTGTTATGGATACAAAGGTCAAAGGTAAGTTTGTCATCAATGAAGACACCAAGCAGTTTAGTGTTGAAAATGACTTCAATGATCGTATTATTTTGGGCCTGAACAAAGAGTTCAGATCTATTTACTGGGCAGCATTTTGTTGGAGTAAAGATTAAGAGTTGAGTTTTATTGGGGTTAAGGGCAAGGTGGTTCTGTGACATGCAGGATTCAGTTGAGGTGAAAGCTTCTTGGGTAAGGTGTTGTAATAGGGAAGCAGACTTAGAAGAGCAAATAATAATGGAATCATCAGCATATTGTATTAGAGTAGAGTTGGAAAGTAGTATGGAAGCCATTGATAAATATACTGAAAAGAAAAGGACATAGTATAGAGTCCTGGGGTACACCTGTATTAGTATTTATGAAAGGGGAGAAGCAGTGTTGCCAGATAGTACACTGTTGCCTGTTAGTGAGATAGTCAAAAAAACATTGGAGAGTGGGGGGAGAAATGCTCAATTTGGATAGTTTGGTTAGCAGAAGGAAGTGGGAACTATCAAATGCTTTTGAAAGATCAAGAAAGATAGAACCAGAGTCTCGGGCTCTGTTAACTGTGTCTAGGAAGGAGATAAGGGCGGTATTAGTGCTATGTCCAGGCCTAAAACCGTGCTGAGTGGGGGAGAGCAGTTGGTGTGTAACCAGGTGATTAAGGATCTGAGTTTGAATGCAGGGTATTTTTGAGATGGGGAAAGTATAGCAATAGGTCTGACATTAGAAATGTCAGAGTTATTGCTACCTTTATGAAGTGGAAGAACATATGCTTTTTCCAGATATCTGGTATGCATGATTCCAGAAAGTATCTATTGATGAGGATGGTGATGGAATATGCTATGGAGGAAGCTGATAGTTGTAAGAATTCAGCAGGTAGGTTATCAGGGGTGTTGGTGCAAGGTTTTAGTTTGATAAGAAGTTTCTTATGGATGAGGTAGGTATAGGAGAGAGAGAGTGAATAAGTGGGAACTGACTTAGGTATAGGAGAGAGTGAGAAAGTGGGAATTGAAGTAGAAAGGGTGTCCAAACTGTTAGGTAGATTTGTCTTGACAGGAGGGAAGGTGGTAGTATGTTTATTGATGGTTTCTATGAAATAGGAGTTAAAAAAGTGAGGCTAACTCAGAGGGTGTTATTTCAGGGTTAGGGGATGGATTATGGTGTGTATATGTATGTGTGTTGTTTGGTGTTGCTTTAGGTGAGTGCTTCACTGACTGCTAAGGATAGGCATTATAGTTTGTTGGCTTAGGTCTTTGAGGTTTCATAAGATTTCTTTTTGTTGCATCAAAAAAAATTGCACTTTATTCATCTGCTTTTACTGTATTTGTGTTTCCTCCTACTTTATTTTGCTTTTGCCTCTTAAAAGTACTCAATTTTATTTATTCTGCTGCATTTATTACTGCCTGGTATTAGCCTGATTAAATTGTAACTGTTATTCTAAGTCTTTTGGTTTAAGCACTTGGGCTTCATACCGGTTGTTTTACATTCTATGCTGGGAATTGCTGATTGAAGGCTCAGGGTCTGCTATTCTAAAAGTGTATTAGTTCTGGTTTAACCACTTGGGCTTCAGGCCAGTTATTCTACATTAAGAAGGTTTGTTGTCTGCACTCTTGTGGGAGGACAAGCTGGATTCTGCCATTCTGAGCTGGGAATTTCTGGTCACAGGCTTATTGTGCCTGTTTATTTGAACTGCTTCTTTCTGAAATTGGTGGGCCTTGTTGCTGTAGCATAGACCAGATTCAGGCCTGTTGAATCTAGCTTTGTTTGTATAACTTGAGCACTGATCCAGGCCATCTTTTTTGGAGAAGGCTCCCCTGCACCCTAGTAGCAGGAGTGTGCAGCTAGAACTTGTCTGAGTGAAGACTGCTGGAACAGGGCTCAGTTCTGAGCTTTTTTCTGGTTCATAGGTAGGTACTAGGCTATCTACCCGAAGGCATTTATAAGCCTAGCCGGAATGTGTTGGCTTTCGCCACCCCCTTGGATTAGTTCCCTGTGCCTTTGTCCAGCAGAGCCACTGAAGTGATCCCCAAGGTAAACTTTCTGTTTCCCATCCACTTGCCAAGGGTTCTCTTGAAGAGGGTTAGCGAGGAGCTCTGCCTAATGTAGATAGGAATCTTGTTCCAGAGCATGGGAAGTCTCTGGGACAGGAATCTATCCCTCCAGCACATCCTATTTATTGTTGTGGTGAGATTTAGATCCCTGGAGCGTGTGGCTCGAGGGGATATGGTTTTCTTTAAGTGGCGCATGTCCATCAATTCTGGGTTGGACATGGCCTTGTATGTCAGGCAGAGATCACCTCTGAGTAGGCGGCAGTGGCGGCTGGTGACTTCAAATTAAAGGGGGGCTGCAGGAGACAGCTGAACAGGTGAGGCCAATGGGTAGGGGTGTGACCAACTAGAAAGGGGTGGAACTATGCTCAAAACCACAACAACTGGAACTTTAATTAAATATGCTGCCCTGGGTGCCAAACCGTCATTATGAGAGTCCAGTCAAGACAAAATGAAGTGTAGAAGAAAAAATATTTCAATGCATTGGCTACATGACAACTTACTTAACATCTAGATGGAAACACAAAGGTTGTGAGGCATGAAAAAATAAATTGCTTTTTAAATACATTACTGGAATGCCAGTCAAAATCAAGTATAAAATAAAACAAGCAGCACTCAGCTCAAACCACTTCTCCTTGCACTGCAGTTCCAATTATAATTTATATTCAGCTTTATAAAATTACCAAGTAACATGCTGAAAGTAGCAATCTCTGTGATACCCCCACTTGTAAAAATGTTTCTTATCCAAAAAAGACCTGCTGCCTGAACAACTATCTACTTGTTTCATGGGGAACACATGATCAAAGTAAAAAATGAACAGCAAACAAGAAACAAGCTCAAGATAAATTGCTTAAAAGATTACTGCACAAGTAATGGACCACACATGAAAGATTGGCATTCTGTTTAGTTTACGGGTAAAGCCTGCAAAGATAACTGCAAGTCTCTAACAAATGTAATGAGCTTCTGAAAATACTGTAATCCTGTCCTTTATTTCAAATACTGTCACATGCATTTCAATATCCAAGGCTTATATGTTGTCTAGTTATGTAAATATTCTCTGCATGGCAACAATGAAAAGGGTTTCAATGTTGGTAATTCTTTAACAGTATGCTTATTAAAGCTTACTTGCATCGTACAATCTCCGACAAGCTTACGTGATGGTCAATAAAGCATTGCTACTTTAATACAGAGCAGCAGGGCACTGCAATAGTATGCATTTTCTGAATAATAAGAAGCATAAATCAAAAGTATAAAAATATGACCGAAAACCACAACATTCTGCAAAATCAAGGACAAATGAAAAGCCACGGTCGTACTTGTGGTCTACCTTGGATGGGGGAATACTCTGCACACTTACACTGCATAACTGCTCTTGCCATGCTTGGACACATCCAGAGCTACTACAATGGGGAGTGGGGTGCAACAAGTAGGTCACAGTTTGAAATGTCTCTGGCTGACGGTGATGGCTCTGACAGTCATACCTCTCAACCTCAGAGCAAGAAATCTGGACAAAGCCATACAGAGAAGTGGGACACAGGCCCAAAAATAAAGACAATGTTTAAATATTGCTCTTATAAACTTAGAAAGATAATAGAATAGTAGTAGGTCTTGCATTAGTATGAATTTTTGAAGGTATGAGATCTAAAAAAACTCAAATGTCTGCCATTATTTTCTAACTTCAGTCTTTAATGATTTGCTAGTAATTTGCCAGAAAACCACAAGTTTATGAAAAAACTGACCAAAAATATAAGGCCAAAATCTGGACATTCTGCGAAAATCTGTAAAGTTGACAGGTATGGCTTACGACATCACTGTCACACAAGTAGGATAAACTGACTGTGCTACCAAGCACATACAGACAGGAATACAGCAGAAGTTAAAAACTAACCATTTACAAATTCATATGTGCAGAGAGTAATTCAATAAATGAGTGAGAATTGCACAATCTCAAAAGCAGTAAGCATCATTCAGGAAAAAGTTGATGGCTGTCAGGGTATGGAACCAAGCAGGCCAACAGCTTCAGCAAGTTTAAAAGCAAAGCATAGTTACAACCATAGCTTACATCAGAAGACAATGAATGTATATAAGCAAGGAAAATCCTTTTTAAGAAAGTTAATTTATCATGCCATGAAATCACCCATTAACAAAAAAGCAGCCATTTATGTTGGTGTGCAGCTGAATAAGTAAAACCACAGATGAAGAAGAGAAAACAGTTTGGTTTACTCAAAGAATTGTCCGATTGGGCTGTGCAGCAGTTACATTACAAGAGCTGTGTACTGAACGTTTCATACCTCACTAAGAAATGAAACAACAATGTGCATGTGGTAAGTTAGCATAAGTAGTGTGACAAATGCAACTAGGGCAGCAGATGAAACACCAAACTGTTCACAGTTATAACAAATGTTACAAATAATCTACATCAGCTGAATTTAGTGTTGTAATATACTGCAATTCAATGAACAAAAATAAAAAGTTAAACAAAAACTAACACATGAAGGAGCAAAGCAAGATGTTGGCTTGACAGGTAATTGCAGTTATCTTTAGAGCCACTGAGTCTGAAACAATAATTACAGTTCTCATGGCAATACAATGGATATCCAGGCATAATCTAAATGCAAATCAGAGCATAACATAACATAGCATAAAAAATAACATACATGTAAATAAGCCAGTGGTGGGAAACTATGAGTCATGACAAATCAGCTGAAGTACTGCAGATCGCTTAAGGCAGTTGCCTGTCCTTCTTCCATTCTGAACAGGACACTTGTGCACCTTTAAAGGATTCAGATGCTGTGCTGTGTATCACCAACCTGGAAAATACTTCTGCCCATTCATTACACTCTGTGTGAACATGTATTTTCTCCTACCTAACTTAACCCCTGTTTGTTTGATCTCCAGCTCATTGCCCTCCATCCAGGCCTTTATCACTACAGATATTTTCAGCATTGTAAGTGATATAGCAGTTAAGTTTATAAACACACACACACATACACACACACACACACCTTTGTCCAGTGGTATAATTCCTGCTACAATGCCTTCACTTACCTGCTGTAAATAAATATCCTACCCGTTGAACAAATAGCCAGCGACCAAGCACCTACCCGTTTCACGAAAGAAGTAAGCTCACAATCCAGCCAGCGACCAAAACACCTACCTGAAGCGGTAATCCATGAATGCAGCCAAGCCCGCACAATGAAAGTCCCGCGAGAGCAGCTCACCCCTCAGTCCTCATTGGTTCTGCCTGCAGCCGCAGCAGTCCGGACCTCCTCTTCTGTGCGGTCATCACTACACAGATTCCTGGGTGCATTGCAGCAATGATTGTTGGGTACCTTTTTGTTAATATCCAGACTGCTGATAAAGGCAGTCTGAGGTCTTCTAATGTGTCTGCGCATGTGCAGAGGAGTCGGGACTCGTGCTTTTTTTTTTTCTGTTTTTGTTTTCTAGTTTTAAAGATTTTTCTTTTGTTTTTTCTAGGTGGGAGGGCTGCAGTCCGGCAGTCCGATAGCACGAGCTGCCCCTGGTAGGTGGTATGCAACAGAGTACAGCTGGAATTTCTTCAGTCGAGCTGCACATGGCATCTGCTTGAGGCCAGTGATCCTCTTGGTAAGGTACTTCTATGGTCTATCCAGTTGTTGCAGGTGCCTTGTAAGGTACATCCCAAATGGGGTATTGTACTCTATGATGGGTCTGATGAGTGATGCGTACAGGGGCCCAATGTCCTCTTTCGATCTGGATGCTAACCCTTTTGTGATTAGGTGGGCCAGAAAGGAGGAGTTTCTAACCACTTTGGCAATGTGATTATCAAAGAAGAGATTACCATCTGCTTGGGTCCCCAGATCCCTTATTATATCTTCCGTATTTAGGGGGCTACCACCTATGTGGTAGTTTGTGGGTACTTCGTTTTTTTCCAAAGGGGATAACTATGCACTTTTTGGCATTTAGCCTGAGGCCATGGTTTTGACACCAGGTATCTGTCTCAGTGAGACCCTTTTTGGAGGATGTCTGTGTCAGCTGGAGAGTCAATTACAGCCCCTAGTTTTCAGTCATCTGCGAACTTGATCAGCCATAGTCCTCCTGTGCTTGCCTGTACCTCTGAGAAGTATATGCCAAACAGGAGGGGTCCTAGGACTGAGCCCTGGGGAACGCCACTTGTAACCGGTTTAGAGTCAGACCTAGCTCCCGCAACTCATACCATGTGGGTTCTGTCCGTACGCCAGTTGGCAACCCATCTCATGACGTAGGGGTTTATGTTCAGGCTGATGAGCTTGCCTATAATACCGGAGTGGAGAATGGTTTCAAAGGCCTTTGCAAGGTCTAAGTAGGCTGTGTGGACCACCTTTCCCTCATCTATAGCCTTGGTAACTGTCTCAAAGAAGTCCACCAGATTTAGGAGGCATGGTCTACCCCTAACATAGCGGAACTGGGTAGGGTCCAGTGTTTGGAGGTTCCCAATGTCTCTGTTAATGAGATCCATGATGATGCGCTCCATAGCTTTGCAGACCAAGCTAGGCAGGCTTATAGGGCGATAGTTTCCAGGGTCTGTTGTGGCTCCACCTTTGTGGAGCGGAATAACCGTTGCTGTGCGCCACTCTGTGGGCATGTAGCCTGTGGAGAGGCTGAGTTTAAACAGTGTGTTTAGGTGAGGGGTCAGTTCATCTTTGAGCTCGTATAGGACATGGCCTGGGACACCGTCCGGTCCCATTGATGCTGTGTTTTTGGCTTTGGAGAGGGCTGTTTTAACTTGAGTGTCTGTGATTTCAGGGGCACTACATTCTTCTGGTATAGTTATGGGCCCTTTTGGGGGTGAAGTTTGCACTGAACATGTCTGCTAGGATGTTGGCTATACCGGTCAGTCCAGTGTATTTTATGCCATTCTGCACTAACTCTGAGCAGATCTGAGAATTGCCACTTAGATTCTTGACATAGCTAAAGAATGCCTTGTGGTTATCTTTGGAGTCTATGGCAATTTTTCTTTCGAACTAGCCTTGGATGATTTTGAGGGAATGTAGTTTCTTGCTGATAGTGATCAGGGATGTCT
Organism: Protopterus annectens; assembly: GCF_019279795.1. Classification (NCBI taxonomy): domain Eukaryota; kingdom Metazoa; phylum Chordata; order Ceratodontiformes; family Protopteridae; genus Protopterus; species Protopterus annectens. Next base: position 1,909,234,397 of record NC_056737.1, read on the forward strand.
TCCCTTCTTGGGATTTTACTCTTTTCTGTACTAGTTTCCTCCTTCTATTGTACAGTTTCTTTATGGCAGTGGTCAGTATATTAGTATACTTAATTGGGTAACTTGTTTAAATCAGTTTGTTCATTTTCTATTGTTTTGTACATATAAAAAAATTGCACTTTATTCATCTGCTTTTACAGTATTTGTGTTTCTTTCTACTTTATTACTAGGGGCATTGACTACAACTCTGATCTGAGATATATAACAATAAGTATCCTTTTCTGTGCATTTAAAGTGTTTTTTTTTATTATATCTGCTTCATTTTCTGAAAAAAATATATACTTGTTTCCCGCCTTTCTAAGCTAGTATAGTTCAGTTTTCAGGTTAGTGCTGAGTTCAGGACTGTGTTACAAATTCTCTGTGTTTGCCCTTACCTTACTTGGACAGAAGGAAGTTTCTCTGTTCACCTGTGAGAGAGGGGAGCTTTGCGCAGCCTATCTGTCCCTGGAGGAGTGGTTTCAGCCCAGACATTAGTAGCTTATTGGCCATTTTGGGCTAATTTCTATCTCTTTCATTTCCCTGCTATAAAAAATGCATTTGCCCAGTTTTGCGCGCCATGCAGCGCCAGTTAGCTAGGGTATAACTATTCCCAGCTCCACAAAGTCTCCGCTTTAATTTTTCCCTTGGAACTAGACAAACTTTCAACTTAAGGACTCAAGCCATTCATTTCTCACCCCGGCACTTGCTCAAAACTTATAGCAAGCATTCATAAACCCTAGCACTAGACCCCCCTATATTGTACAGAAGGACAAGGCTCTCTATTCGACCTTACCAGCCATTCAGTAAAACAGTTCACTATACCTATCCAGGCATGTCCAAAGGGCAGTTTCAGGTATACTCTCCAGTCTGATTGGTGAATGTGGGCATTTTGAGGCAATGTTACAACTGCCTCATGTACACAGACAACCCTCTCCTCCTATCATATCACCAAACACTAATACAAGCGAGAGATGCAATTATACAGCCAAACTGGAAGCTATGCTCTCTCAATGCAAACCTGGATCAGACAGTCAAGAGGAGAAGGGAAATACTTGCATCACAACAGCAGTCTCACATAGACTCACTAAAGCAGCATTGGCGAAAAACACACAAATACACAGAAACATACTCAGAGGCTCTAAATAAAAATCTGCAAAAGCAACAGAGACCTCCAAAGCAGACATCCAAGCAACCTCCACCCCACAAACACAAACCATGAAACACATACTTCACAAAACCAGTGTGCCACACAATCATAGCCCTTAAGGCAAAATAACATACCCAACATACTAGTAATAGGTGACTATAGTCAGGCACTGGATGTCCCACTCACATAAGGAGAAGGTTACGTTTAGCCGCCTTTCGGGTACCAGGATCTGCCATATAACACAAGCACTCATGTCACTCCATAACAAGTACAAATACAACTCTGTCATTATCCATGTTGGTGTGAATGACCTGAGCCGTACTTCCCTGGACTACATGAAGAGACATGGAAGAGAGTGACAGAAACCTGGTTCAAGGCTCCAGAGAGCACCCCAGCACTACCAGGTTATACCTCATATCATGCTTTTCGGCCCCAAAACCCAGACCGAACCACAAAAGGAGGGGGAGTTTCCATATTTATCAAGGATATCCATACCTCCAGGTTAGTGGCAGTGCATGAAGTATCGGAGACCATCCATGTGCAAATGACAGTGGGCAAGACTGCTTTTCAATTTAAAGCATCCTACAGACCACCCTCTCAAAGTCAGGAATCCCACTCGGCTTTCCTGAAAACATTGGAGAACACTAAGATCTCTCCGAACACCATTATATTGGGCGACTTCAACTACCCAAACATAGACTGGGAGCATTACTCAAGCCCCAGCACCTTAGCCCAAAGGTTCCTGGAATGTATAAACTCAAATGCTATAGAACAACTAGTCACCACTCCCACAAGAGGGGAAAACATACTAGACCTGATCATTACCAACATGGGGACTCTATGCTCCATACCAGAAGTATATCCCTCATTGACTGGTAAGATCAGACCATAAATTAATTTCACTGGATATCCACATCCCGACCCCACCCCCAGCCCAGAAAACCACAGTGAAAAACTTCTCAAAAGCAAACTTCACACTTCCCAAAACTGAAGTGGAATCCTTCAAGGCCCCAGGGCCAGTGGAAACTACGGCCCAAACTGCAGAATCCTATATAAACGCATTCTACAGACATCTCCAGGAATGCATGGATCATGCTTATCCCAAACAAAATCAAGACCCAATCATCCAAAGGCAGACGTCCAGTCTGGTGGACCCCAGCCATAAACAAACTGTACAACAGAAGGAGGAAGCTACTACATGATAGAGCAAAATCCCTAAAAGGGAAGGCATCTCTGATCAGTACTAGCAAAAAATTATGATCCCTCATAAAATCCTCTAAGGCCAGCTTCGAGAGAAAAATTGCACAGGACACTAAAGACAATCATAAGGCTTTTTTCAGTTATGTTAGGAACCTGGGATGCAACTCCCAGACTTGTTCCAAGTTGATTCTAAATGACATAAAATACAATGAACCCACAGACATCGTCAATATCCTGGCAGACAGGTTCAGTGCAAACTTCTCCACCCCCTCCCCCCCAAAAGAGCAAGTATCTATCCCGGCAGAGTGCAGCCTCCCAAACATCTCTGATACTCAGGTAAAGGCCGCCCTCTCCAAAGCAAAAAATACTGCTTCCATGGGACCAGATGGCGTCCCGGGTTGCGTCCTACATGAACTCCAAGAAGAACTAATCCCTCAAGTAAAACTGCTGTACAATCTCAGCCTCACTACAGGATATGTGCCCAAAGAATGGCATACAGCAAAAGTGGTCCCACTCCACAAAGGTGGTGCCTCTGCGGACCCTGGAAACTATCGCCCCATAAGCCTGACTAGCCTAGTATGCAAGGCTATGGAGAGGATCATCATGGAACTCAAAGACATTGGGGACCTACAGACAATAGATCCTACCCAATTTGGCTTCGTCAAGGGCAGATCCTGCCTTTTGAACCTGGTTGACTTCTTCAAAACAGTCACCAAGGCCATAAATGAAGGGAAGGTAGTCCACACAGCCTGTCTGGACCTCGCAAAGGCATTTGACACAATACCCCACTCGGGCATCATAGATAAGCTATCCAGCCTAAATATAAACCCCTATGTCAAGATGGGTCGCAAACTGGTTCAAAGACAGAACCACAGAGTCAGGCTGCCATGGCAGACTCGAAACCGGTCACAAGTGGCGTCCCACAAGGTTCTGTCCTGGGACCTCTCTTGTTCGGTATTTACTTTTCTGAGGTACAGGCCAACGTGGGAGGACTATGGCTCACCACGTTCGCAGATGACTGCAAACTGGGCACCATAATCGACTCTCCCGCTGACACAAACATCCTTCAAAAAGGTCTCGCAGAGACGGATAACTGGTGCCAGAGCCATGGTCTAAAGCTAAATGCCAAAAAGTGTATAGTCATACCCTTTGGCAAAAACAATGTGCCCACAAATTATCACATAGGTGGTAACCCATTAAGTACAAAGAAAGTAATTGGGGATCAGGGGACCCAAGTTGATAGCAATCTCTCCTTTGACAACCACATTGCCAAAGTGGTTAGAAAGACCTTCTACATAGCCCACCTCATCATGAAAGGATTCACATCTAGATCAAGAGAGGTAATCGTGCCCCTTTATTCATCCTTCATCAGGCCCATCATAGAATACAATGCCTCCTTTGGGACGTACCTTACCCGACACCTGCAGCAATTACAAAGACCCCAAAAGTACCTCACCAGCAGGATCAAGGGACTCAAACAGATGCCATATGCTGCTTGGTTAAAAAAAACTCCAGCTCTACTCAGTTGCATACCGCCTACTTCGAGGTGATCTATGCCTGACATATAAAGCTATGTCCAACCCAGAATTAATGGACATGCTCCACCTCAGTAAATCTAAATCCCTTAGAGCCACGGGCTCGAGGGACTTGAACCTCAGCACAGAAATAAATAGAACATGCTGGAGGGACAGATTCATAACCCAGAGGGGCTCCCTTCGCTCTGGAATAGAATTCCAATTCATGTTAGGCAGAGCACCTCACTGACTCTCTTCAAGAAGAATCTTGATGAATGGATGGGGGATCATAGATTTGTCCCGGGGATTACTTCTGTGTCACTATTAGACAGAGGCACAGTAAACTAAACTTTAAAAAGGGCACAGTATACTCAAATCAAGGGGTGGCGTAAGCCAAACACAATCGGGCTAGGCTTATAAATGCCCCAGGGCAGATAGCCTAGTATGAACCTATGAACCTCTGATCACGTAGCTCAGGCTGGTATGACCCTGACCATGAGTAGCATCCTACCCTCACCAAAAATGATACCATGGAATAAATAAAAAAAAATTTGCAATTTCAACAATTGGCCAAGTTTCTGGTGTCATTCAAAGGGATCCAGTGTCTGTCTGCCTGGGATGACATGCTCGATGATCCACGCTGCTTCGCTAGAGACGGCTTGCACCTGTCACCCTTAGGCTTTCAAATAATGGCCTAGGCTCTTGCCACCCCTATAGTGCCTTTTTTTAGGCAAGGCTCAAAAGACAAACCCACCGCCATAAACAGCACAAGTAACAAAAAAATGAGGGTAGTGCTACTCAATGCCAGAAGTCTAAACCTCAAAATGCACACACTCGAGGCACTCCTCAGTATGGAGAAAATCAATATATTTGCAGTAATAGAAACCTGGTTTAAGGCTCCAGAGAGCACCCCAGCACTACCAGGCTACAACTCATACCATACATTTCGGCCACACAACCCGGACCGAAATACAAAAGGTGGGGGCGTATCCCTATTCATCAAGGATACTCACACCTCCAGGTTAGTGGCACAGCATGATGCTTCAGACATCATCCACGTGCAACTAACAATGGGCAAAACTGCAATTCAAATTGTAGCATGCTAAAGATCACCCACCATGTCCCAGGACTCCCATTCCGCATTTCTGGAAACACTGGGAAACAAAGGTCCTACCAAGCACCCTAATACTGGGTGATTTCAATTACCCAAACATTAACTGGGAGAACTACTCAAGTACTAACTCCCTTGCCCAAAATTTCCTAGAATTTATAAACTCAAACGCCCTGGATCAACTGGTCAACACTCCCACCAGAGGTAACAACATAGTGGACCTGGTCATCAACATGGGTGACTGGTGTTCCACACCAGAGGTCAACCCCTCGCTGGTTAGATCTGACCATAAACAAATCACTTTGAATATCCACATTCTGCCCCCACCCCCGGACAAGGAAACCACCATGAAAAACTTTTCAAAAGTAAACTTCACATTACTTAAGAATGAGGTGGAAATTTTCAAAGCCCCCATGCTTAAGGATAACGCTGTCCAAGCTGCAAAATCTTTTACTAATGCATTCTATGGGCACCTACAAGAATGCATGGATCATGCTATCCCAAGTAAAACCAAGACTCACTCCTCCAAGAAAAGGAAACCAGTCTGGTGGACCCCTGCCATAAACAAGCTATACAACAGGAGGAGGAAACTAGTACAGAAAAGAGTAAAATCTCAAAAAGGGAAGACATACCTGATCAGTATCAGCAAACTACGATCCCTCATAAAATCATTTAAAGTGAGCTTCGAAAGAAAAACTGCCAAGGACTCCCAAAGATAACCACAAGGCATTCTTTAGCTATGTAAAGATTTAAGTGGCAATGCTCACATCTGCTCGGAGTTAGTGCAGAATGCCACAAAATACACTGAACCGACCGATATCGCCAACACCCTGGCAGACAGGTTCAGTTCACCCCCAAAAAGGCCCATAACCATACCAGAAGAATGTAGAGCCCCTGAAATCACAAACACTAGGTTAAAACAGCCCTCTCCAAAACCCTGCATCAATGGGACCGGACGGTGTTCCAGGCTGCCGTCCTACATGGGCTCAAAGACGAACTAACCCCTCACCTAAACACACTGTTCAAACGCAGCCTCTCCACAGGCTACGTACCCATAGAGTGGCACACAGCAATGGTTACTCTGCTCCACAAAGGTGGAGCCACAAAAGAGCCTGGGAACTATTGCCCTATAAGCCTGACTAGCTTGGTCTGCAAGGCTATGGAGTGCATTATCACGGAACTTATTAACAGAGACATTGGGAACCTCCAAACACTGGACCCTACCCAGTTCGGCTTTGTTAAGGGCAGATCATGCCTCCTAAACTTGGTGGATTTCTTTGAGACAGTTACCAAGGCTATAGATGAGAGAAAGGTGGTCCACACAGCCTACCTAGACCTCGCAAAGGCGTTCAACACCATTCCTCATTCTGGTATTATAGGCAAGCTCACCAGCGTGAACATAAACCCCTACGTCACAAAATGGGTTGCCAAATGGCTCATGGACAGAACCCACATGGTGAGAGTTGTGGGAGCTAGGTCAGACTCTAAACCGGTTACAAGTGGCGTTTCCCCAGGGCTCAATCCTAGGACCCCTCCTGTTCAGTATATACTTCTCAGAAGTACAGGCAAGCACAGGAGGACTACGGCTGACCAAGTTCGCAGACGACTGCAAACTAGGGGCTATAATTGATTTTCCGGCTGACACAGACATCCTCCAAAAGGTTCTCACTGAGACGGATACCTGGTGTCAAAATCATGGCCTCAAGCTAAATGCCAAAAAGTGCATAGTCATCCCCTTTGGAAAAAACAAAGTACCCACAAACTACCACATAGGTGGTAGTCCCCGAAATACAGAAAACATAAGGTATCTGGGGACCCAATCAAATTGCCAAAGTGGTTAGAAAATCTTTCTATGTGGCCCACCTAATTACAAAAGGGTTCGCATCCAGATGGTCATTGTGCCCCTGTACTCATCACTCATCAGACCTATCATAGAGTACAATGCCCCATTTGGGATGTACCTTACAAGACACCTGTAACAGCTGGAAAGACCACAGAAGTACCTCACCAAGAGGATCACTGACCTCAAACAGATGCCCTATGCAGCAAAACTGAAGAAACTCCAGCTGTACTCTGTTGCATACCGCCTACTCAGCCTGACATACAAGGCCATGTCCAACCCAGAATTGATAATTATGCTCCACCTAAAGAAAACCTTATCCCCTCAAGCCACACGCTCTAGGGATCTAAAACTCACCACAACAATAAATAGGACGTGTTGGAGGGATAGATTCCTGTCCCAGAGACTTCCCATGCTTTGGAACAAGATTCCAATCTACATTAGGCAGAGCTCCTCACTAACACTCTTCAAGAGAAACCTTGATGAGTGGATGGGAAACAGAAAGTTTACCCTGTGGATCACTTCAGTGGCTCTGCTGGACAGAGGCACAGGGAACTAATCTAACGGGGTGCAAAAGCAAACACATTCTGGCTTGGCTTACAAATGCCTTCGGGCAGATAGTCTAGTACCTACCTATGAACCTATAGGTTGGTCTGTGTGCAATGGACACTGTGTTGTGGATGTAGTGTGTGTTTGTGTTCTTGACAACATTGTTTGTATGTAAGATTTCTGCCTCCGGTGAAATTGTGTGCATCTCTCACATACTATGTTTAACTGTTTTTTTAAAGATTAAATGGTTGTCTGTGAACATGAGACAATTGTTACACTGTCTCATGGATGCCCATATATGTACCAATCTGGCTACAGAGACATTTGGAAATTGCACATCTATATTTTAAAATAAAATTTGCTTTCTGGGCATTTGTGTCTATACAGGGCACTGCTACCCTTCTTGATGTAATGACAAGAAAGATTGTTTGCAAATATAATGCAACAACAAAAACTACCTAGACAAGGCAATTTAAAGTATTAGGGATCTTTAGAATGATTTAAGGCAAAATCAACAAACAAAGCAAAAATAAAACAGTAGCACTATGAACAGTTAAGTGACATGAAAAACAATAAAATACATCTCTTATCTGCCAAGGATGGAGCAGGATTAACTCCGGACTTCCTCAGCGTGTGGTTAGGGTGCCAAGCAGATGGAAGCTCTGGAAATGAGGAGGAGACAATTTGTATTAAGGGAGGTTTACTCAAGTGCAACACTGTTTTGCTGGGTGAGCACTTAGTATTATGGATATATGGAAAACAATAGGTGGGAAGGTACTTAAATATGTCATACAACAGCAATGAAAGAAAGAAGGGAGGGAAGGACTTTGGAAGTCAGATTACCATAAGGGGCAGAAGCAATGGATACAGCCTTTTAAAACCACAAAAAAGAAGACGGTATGAGGGTTGGGGAAAAATTCAAAATAGGTCTCAAGTGCTGTGACTAGAATCTCAGAAACATTTAGCTTAATGCCTCAGTGGGGATGCAGACTTAAAAAAATGGGAAAAACAGTAGCAAGGTAAACAGAAAAGAACTGTAATGCAACTTTTTGCAGGCATATAAAGCTACAAAAAGTACTAAAGTACAAATCCTGGTGCAGAATTCACCATACTGCCATTATTGTAAGCCCACTACAGCTTATGGCAACAGATTACTGGAACACAAGTTTAAGCAGGTATATACAGCTATAAAAAATACTGAAGCACAAATTCTGGAACATAATTCACAATACTGCCACTAATGCAATCCTACCACAAACTAAGGCCCTAGACCATGCAGAAATTTACTAGCAATACTAATAAATGACTAAATGAGACTCAAATCTGGCAGCAGATCATAGGCCTGCCACAACTGTGAAAGAAGCTACAAGACTGTCCAGACTGGGGTTAAAATACAAAAAAAGCTCCATTTTACATGTACTTGTGAATGTCTCTTCTTGCTGAGCCATGTGTTGGCCACCATCAAGCCATTTGCCAAAAAGAAGTCCAGAATGAACTCTGCTCCTTTATTCTCATTGTCCCAATCATGTGGACCCAGGCAGTCTTAATATCCTGTTCTGTCTGTCCCAGTATGTGAATTCTGGTCCCCCATTATCAACACCAGCTCATGTTGTCCTGCCTTATCTAGCAGGTCCTTTAACTGCTGCTTGAATGCTCTCTTTTCCTCGCTGTCACAACCCTGTTGTGGGACACAGACTGTGATTATGAATACTGCCTTATATGGTTTACAATGGACTCTGATTGCAGTGATGGTAAGAAGCAAATTTTTAACTGCTGAATGGCTAAGCCCTGTAATTTTGATAACATCCTCACAGTCTTCTGAAGCCTCTCCCTCACCATAATTCCCACTACATTTCTAGTCCATCTTCCCCCTAAGTATTAGACTTTGGATCCTTACTCAAGCGGATTTCATCTTGTCTCGTGTATACACAGGATATCCAGCCTCCTCCTTTCCATTATGTCATCGACTTCCAAGCTCCATCCAGTCAGTGAAACTATACTGAGTGTAGCTAGCAATACTTAGTTCATATTTGGCATGGTGATTGGTTATATATCAAGCTTTTGCTCAGCAGAGCTATCTCAGGTAACCCAGGCTGGGCAAATGATCACTGTCCGTCAGTAGCTTATTGACCAAGGTCTGCTGAGCTCTGTGGCAGGCACACATTGGACAATACAGGGCACATGTCTGGGGCAGTGCAGCTCCTGTGAGGTGTTCTTCGCTTAGATGTTGCTGGAAATACTTCTTCCATCTTCCTTTGATGTCCTGTGGACTAGTGAGCAAGTCGTTTCTGGTATCTCCTATGAAAGATGTCTTTGCCCTGCAACCTGACAGTTTCTTTATGCTGTCTACCGAGTCACTTTTCAGAAGCTGGTAGAATTCCTATGATGCCTTGTTCTTTGCTACTGCAACTGCTCTTAGATCAAGCATGGGATCACAGGCATACGTTGGAGTAGGCTGGGTTCTCAACCCAATTATCACTGTCAAATAAACATGCTGATGACATTAGTCAACATCACATGACTAAATCACCTAAAACCAATTTTTGCACTGACCAGTGACTAGCCATGACAGAGTGGACACTCTGTGATCTGTGTTCTTCTATCTAGAGGATATTCTGCACCACAAATGATGTCCAAAGCAGTCTATATACCTCTACCTCCTATAGGCATCATTTAGAATCTGCACTGTTGTTCATAACTCCACTTGTAAGTGAATTTAAGGTGGAAACTCTCAGCATATTTTCGAAAGGTACCCAACAGTAACAACTCTGACAAGTTGGCATAATGGTTAAAGTCTCTGTCTCCTATGTGCAAGGTACAAGGTTTGATCCTGACCTCTGAACAATGCCTGTTTGGAGTTTGCATGTATCTCCTTGTGTCTCTTTGGGGATTCTCCCATCTCTGAAAAACATGCTGAGTGTTTCCATCTCAAATTCACCTAACAATTGAGTTGTGGGCAGCATACAGTCTAGATGGTGCCCTATAGGGGGAACAGTTGTACAGACCAACCACTTTGGGCATCTACTGTGGTAAGCAGTATCCTCAAGATAGGAGAACATGGATCAAACTCAGCATGCAGCGGCAGAACTAGCCACTCTACAGTGTAAAATATGGCTTTAGGTGATCTGGTCATGTTGACTAATGTCACCAAAAGGTGCATGGGTATTTCCCAGTGATGAGTGGGTTGAGGACTTGGCCTACTCCGACCTTTGCTAAAAACCCATGCTAATCGTGAGAGGGGTGTATGTGCTCCTACTGGTCAGTGTGTGCAGCCATAAAGCCCAGCAGACCTGGGTCAATAAACTACTGGCTAGTTGGTGTCCAGATGCTCAGCTTGGGTAACCTGGGATAGATCTGCTGAAAGAAAGCCAGAAGTAAAACTAATTAACCTGACATACATGAACTAAGAATTGCAACACTCAATGTAGGTTCACTGACAGGATGAAGCTTATGACACGATGGTAAGGAGGAGGCTGGTGTGATGTTCCTCATTTGGGCCAGTAATTAAGGAGCCCCAATCACCACCACTAACAATGGAGAGAGACATTCACTTGGAACTGCTGATTCAAATTCCAAACGTTTGGCCTCCAGTTAAAGTCTCTAACTCCAGATGGATTTTTAAGTCATCTAAGGAAAAGGTGCATTATCTTATTTCTGAGGGTTGTACATCCTCATTACCAAACTGGTTGTCCTCCTGGTTGCTGGTCTGAGCTGCGACTAAGGCTGAAATCATTTCCTCTTTAGCCAGGTTGGCATGCACCAGTCCTTTGGCTTCGCACACCTTGGCCAACTGGTTCTTCCACAGCTTGCCATAATCCTCTACCGACATATTTGCCCACTTTCCCAGAGTAAACAAAGCTAACAAAAAATAAATAAAAACTGCTGTAAAAATGAAACTCTGAATGTTTACTTTGTGGCTGCTTGAGAGTACATCCACCTTCAGTGACAACTGCCTACAGGCTGCAGAAGTTCAATTAATATCCCACAACTCCCACCAATATGTGATGTCCCTCCTCTGAGCCAGTAATCAAGGAGACTCAATCTCCACCTCTGACAGTGAAGAAGGATGTTCACTTAGAACACAAATGGACAGACCCGGTATTTCCAGATGCAACTCTCTGCATCAAGCACAAGTTCCCTTAAACGCACACAGGGAACACACATAGTCCAGAGTCTGGATTTCCCTCTCAGTCTCCCTCCAAGTCCCCAGTAAGACTCCCCACTGGCACCCCTGTAGAGTTGAATCCTCAGCTGAGTATCCAAGCAAAGCCCTCCATCTCACTCACTCTGAAACCAGTGCCTCCTGTCCCTGCTCCAAGCAGTTGACACACATACTCTGAGATTTGATTTTCACACACACACAAACACACACGGGAAAGGCTAGCACAGATTTGATAGCCATGCCCCCTCCGCACAGATTATAGGGTTGTTACTGCTACCAGACTCTCCAAAGCCAGCTACTCTACAGCTCTTGCAAGGGTACCAAATTATATGGACTGAAATTAATATTAATACAAATAGTAGTTTGACCAATAGCAAGGCTTTTAGGGGTGGCCAGAGCTGTCACCAAATATACAGAAGTGCTTCAGAGATTAAAATATTCTCTTAAAAGACCAGCTACACTGAAATGTTTAAATATATTTGACAATAAATGAGAAAAAGAATATGAAAATACTAAATATCCATTTATAGTAAACACCACAGTATTAATCACAGGAAATATTAAAACAGCACAGATGAATAGACTCACACAGATACAGAAAAACAGTACACAGCTAATCTCACCATGTTTTCCTGACTGATCTAAAGAATTACTATTCCCTGGTCACTTTCTAGAGCAAGGCAAGATGAAGGAGATGAGGAGTCCTTCCTTGTCAGGTTCCAAAAATGGACTGCAATCAGACTTCAGTCTTATCTAGTATTAAAGATCATTTTTGTCCTAGATTACAGAATGAAATCACATACATCTGTCATCTGACTTCTAGTTCCCATGCTACAAACTGCCAGGATTTAGCACATATGTATCAATAATCCACACACACAGTTGTGCTCAGATCTATTGCAGCTTCTGGAAGTCATAAAACAATTTCAAACTTCTACCCCTCCAGAGTAGCAATTAGTTCACTGCTAAATACAATACAGAAGGCTTCCTAGTGCTTTATTCCCCAGACATTTTGTCTCTGGTGCAATCAGACCTGTAAAATATAATCTGTTAGCTGGGACTGAGATTAATCTCTTCTCTTCCATTATGCTCTGTTAAAACATATACAATTAATCAGTTACAATACAGTCAGGACCCACTGCTGGCATATGTTTAACACAAGCAACTTTACAAATATATTTTCAACACAAGCATCTGTACAAATCAATTTGAGATACAAATGACATTTAATTATTTACAAAATTCCTGTTAGCTGTGCTGGCGTATGATGCACATCCACTGTCCTACAGCTGGCATAGCTGGCAATACCTCACATCATCAAAGCTGGATATCCTATGTATCCAGGTGACAGGGCAGTGCAGCAAAGCCAATTGGCTTGGGATCAAGTGTCTACTTCTCAGGATGACAGGCTAGAAATGGTATGGGAGGTGTGGTGAACGACAGCCTTCAGAAGACAATGAGGGATGTCATCAAAATTAGTTACAGACTCATGGTAATTAGACTCCAGTGTAATGATAGAGCAATATACATAATCTCAGCCTATGTCCCACAGCAGGTTGTGATAATGTGGAAAACAGTATGTTCAAACAGCAGTTGTAGGAGCTACAAGATAAAGCAGGACAACAGGAACTGGTGTTGACAATGGGTGACCTGCATGCACATATCAGGACAGACAGAAAGACAGTACAGAGTATGAGGACTGTTTGGGTCCACAAGAGGGTGATGATGGGGTTGAGCATCACAAATAGAGAAGGTGAGGCCATTCTAGACTTCTGTCTGGCAAATGGATTGATGATAGACAACACATGGGTCAGAAAGAGAGACACTCACAAGATCACAGACAAGAATGGCCAAGATGGAACTCGGGTAGACATTTTCCTAGTAAGGAAAGGGCACTAGGGTAGAATCAGCTATTGCAAGTCATCCCCAGTCAAACAGTTGGTCCACAGCAAAAAGCACTGTTTGCCAGAATTAGCTGCAAGCAGTGGCCAGAGAAGACTCTAAAGTCAACAGAGACCATGCTGAAGACCTGAGCTTGACTGGGAACAAAGCACAACAGTTCAATGAATTACTCAAAGCTCTAGCAACTCAAAAAGAGGACGGAATTAGTGGAGTTGAAGAAGAATGGCAGTGTCTCAAAACAGCATGTGTAAGGGCTAAAGAACAGAAATGCGACCAAGCCAGGTATGGCAATAAGTAACATAAGGAAAGCTGGTGGTGAAGTGTAAAAGTCCAGGAAGTCATCAAAAGAAGAGAGTGCAGGAAGAAGGCAGAGACAGAAAAGACAGACCAGGTCAGGAAGGAATAGCAGTTGGCTAACAGGCTAAGGGAACAGATGCAATATCAAAGAATATGGTTAGTGAGGCATTCTACCATCTTCTTAAAAGTTACTCAGTGGATGGCACAAAGAAACTCAGGTTGCAAGGAAAATACAGGAAGATAAAGACGATAGTCAGATATCCTTCATAAGGGATCCCAGCGACAACCTGCTCACCAGTCCAGAGGACATCAAAGGCAGACAGGAGTACTTCCATTAGCTTCTGAATGAAGAAAACCCCACAGAAGCTGTACTGTCCCAGACAGCGTACAATGAGAGAAGAGGAGCAGCCCACATGAAGAAGTAAGAACAGCACTAAGGAAAATGAAGTCAGTGAAAGCAGCAGCCTCAGATAAGACCACAGCAGATATGATAAAGATGTTGGGGTGAGATGGGCAAGAAATGATTCCTGAGCTTTCTCAAAGCAGTATGGAGAGAAAGACGTATCCCAGATGACTGGAGAATAAGCATACTAGTGCCAGTGTTCAAGAGCAAAGGGGGGCATTCACAAGTGATACCTCTATACTGCCCACAAGCCCCTATCATACTGCATGAAAGTTCTGGAGACAGTGACTGATAAACGAATATGCAGAGCAGGAGAAAGTAAGGTGGAAAATGAGCAGTCTAGATTCAGATTGGGATGCAGCATAAATGACCCAATGTCTACACTGAGATAGATACTTCAGAAGAAGCTAGCAATATGGAAAGTCTCTACCTGGGCATTCTGAGACTTAAAGAAAGCATATGACAAGGTTCCAAGAAAGCTGATTTGGGCAGTCCTGCAGTGGTTCAAAGTCCCAGAAACATTGTTAGAGTTAGTGCAAGCTATGTACAAGGACCCAATGACTCCGTGTGCTTTCAGGGTTCAGTTCTGAGACAAGTGATGTTCATACTGGTGATGGACTACATTAGCAAACAGATTGGAGAAGATAGGTCAACAAAGTTGCTGTAAGCAGATGATGTGGCATTACAGGCAGACTGAGCAAGAACTTCAGCAAAGTGTAGGAGAATGGAATGCAATACTGAAGCCATATAGGATGAAAGTGAGTATGCATAAGACAGTTGTAATGGTGGCAAACAAGCAAAATCAGAAGCTGAGAACTGAGACAGAAGGGAAAATAGTGGAACAGGTTAACAGCTTCAAGTATTTGGCAGGTGGTTGATGAGAAGGGATAGTTTGGGCACATGTGCAGGAAAGCAGAAGACAATCTGGTGAAGATGATTTGGGCCAGACAAGAAGAAACAAGGGCATCCATCAAAGAGGTGGATGGAATCTGTGACAGAATACCTGTGACAGTCAGGTATGAATGTCAAGTAAGGTAGAAAAGTGGCATTAGACAGCGACAGTTGACCCAACACCATGATCCCATCTAGAAAATGGGAAAAAGGGAGTTGATGACCCAACAGAAACAAAGGGAGAACATGCAAGCTCCATAAAGTCATTGGCCAGAGGTCAGAATCAAACCTTGAAGACCTTAACCATTATGCCATCTGTGTACTCTAACTCATCTATTTTTTGAATGCACTTTCCCCCCAGGCTTAACTTGTAGTAGCTCTGCACTCATATGTTAAACTTGTGTAGTTTCACTTTTAAACTTGATGTCATTCTGTATCATTCCCTGGAAGACTCCATAGAACAAACCAACAGTGAGCAATCTCTCCACACATGTGGGCTTCCCACTGGCCACTCAAGCCTACCACCCCCCTGCCCCACTGTGGCTGGCATGCTGCCTTCCCAGACCAATAGCTAAACCTGGATTTTTGAACACATATACTGGACACCTTAATCCTATACCAAATGGGTGACCTTTGAAGACATCAGCATCTGTTTCTTAATCTACAGACAACTCTGTAAAGACTAAAAATATTCAGCAGAATTTCAAAAAAAAAAATGATCGTAAAAGTCTTTAAATGCACACACTGTATTACAAGAATACATAATGGACAGCTTTACAACCTTATGGGTAAAAAAGCAGCTGTGGAAGGGCCATTTATTTTCAGAAGAAAAAGCATTTTAGGAAGGGTAGGATGCCTATGCATCTTAAGTACTATTTTTTTTTTTTTTTAAGAGTGGTCAGTTCCAGAAATAATACTCCTCTAGAGCCCGTGGAAGCATAATCAACTGAAACAAATGGGAAACTCTGGTGTATGCCATACTTGCCTTTATGTAGCATGCTGCAGAAACGAAAATGAAAACCAACAATTACCAGGAAAATACCAACAATGTTTAACACATTAAAAGAAAAGTAAAACAGAACCATAAGCTAAATTTGTTACTTTGCCCCCCTCCCCCCAACTGGAATTTATCTCTATGAGGAAGGTAAACATTGTATTCTGAATGGGCCATGAAGTTCTTTCTTAACATCGTCACTCAAGCTCCTAGCATGAAAAAACATGAAGAATCAGAAGTGCCTCACAAAAAAGGGAGATTCTTGAAAATCAACACAGTTGCTCCAACCATTCTGGGCAGCTTTGACAAGCAGTCAGTGTTCTTTTGGGTACTGATGAGGGGCTATTGGCTTTAGAAATATTAATGCCCTAGTGTGTTTTTTTTTTTTGCATATTAAACAAGTGCCTTTTTAGTGTTAATCTCAGTCAGCAGTTGCCATTAATATCGCAACCTCAGCCTGAGCCCCGCCCTTCTAGAACAATGAAGGAAATCAACAGTTGCAGTCTGTTCTCACTCTAGAGAAATTTCAAGGCTTCTTCACTTTGAAAACTAAATTTAGACCGTTTCATTTTCTCTTTCTTTCACTTCTTTGCAATCAAACTAAGGAAGTCATTTGTATTTGGGGGCATGACTTGCTTTTCCAGTTTTAGAAGCCCAAGAGAAGGAACTCAAATGAATCCTTAAACCTGACAAGGAGATGAGAAGACTATTTTTATAGTAAAGTTAAAATAAGCCTCAAGTATCTAGAAATACAAATTCATGATACAGACTTTTTTCCAAAACAGAAGCTAATTACCTTTATGTGAGGTTGTGAAGATTAGAACTACCTATGCACATGTAAAGTGCTTTTGTATAAATAAATTATATACATAAATTTTATATATACATATATATATATATATAGATATATATATATATATATATATATATATATATACATATATATACCTATATATAT